>NC_081819.1:2840000-3127500 GCF_030704535.1 Vitis vinifera
GATTGTTGTAAACTCTAAGCACAAAGCAGTTCACAAAAATATCTGAATGAATGTATATAGAATTCAAAAGAAGCTGTTGGCTTATATAAGCCTTACAAAGAGATAAAAGTGGAAATAAACAACCCACGTTAAACAACCCAAAAAAATTGATCCTAATGGCTAAGGAAATGGTCAAACTCTACCTACATGTCCTAAATAATAGGATTTATTTAACTACCCCAACACAGGCAACACCCCCAAGATACATGCAAGTGTCAAGGGATAAAATTGAGGGTCTACAAGCATCTGGGTGGATATGTGGAGTGGATGCATTGAGAGAATATCACGCATCACCGAGGTTGTAGATTTCCTAGGACCGTTGCCACTCATGCAAAAGGTGAAAGACTTGATTCTTCAAGAGAGAGAAGACACGATTAGTAAAAAAGAAGTCACCACGCACTAACAGCCACACGACACTTTGGGAAGTCTCCATAGCCGCATAAAGGAGTCCACACACAATTTTGATTTTTCGAGAACACACGCACACGCACAATTTTGTGGAGGGATATCACATTGATTTAGAAGAAGACAAGAACCAGCCGCACCATTCAGAATTTGGGAGAAAGATTTTTTTTTTTTTTTTTTTTGCTTTTTGGATTTTATTGAAGAGATGAGAGGAAAACAGAGAAAACGTTTTTTGTGGTTTCCCAAACCAAGAGGCATCAATTTTTCATCATCAAAATTTGAACTTGAACAAACGATTCTACACAATCTTCATTGATACGACCACATAAATGCTAGTTTTTGTTTCATATTGTGTTTTAAATAGATTTTGACGCCAAAACTGTGTCGTGTTGATGGTATCCGAAATGGGTTTCGCTGAAGTTGGGGTTTGCGTAAGGTTCCGATGATGGTTGTTTTGAGGGATATGTTGTTGAGATATTAGGAATGCTTTCCGTATATCATTCTTTTCTTATATTATTTAGTGTTGAGATATTAGGAATGTTTAAATATTTAAAAAGTTGAGATATTAGGAATATTGAGATATTAGGATATTAGTTGTTATTTCCTTATATCATTCTTTCCTTGTATCATTCATTCCCATTCTTAGAATGGTGATTACCCTCTATATATTCTCTGTACATGAACGAATGAAAGTATGAATGGAAAAAACTACCATTTATCAATTTGAAGATGGTATCAGAGCCATGAAATTGAAATCCTTGATATTTTGTCGCTATGGTAGTCCGACAGCGATCATCCATCCTAAGACAAGCCCTAATGTTGATAAGTCAACCTTCAAATACACTCACTGCAATACGATTGATCCCACCAATCTGGATATCCCACAATGTCAAAGCAACGACTCTTGGTATGACCAGGAAAACAATGAGGAAACGAGGGTTTGAACCGTGGACCTTTAGATCATGTTTAGGCTATCAACACTTTGTTATTAATGATAATAATCGTGATCAACGGAAGAAGGATTCCAAGAAAACCTCGATTGCAACTGTTGCCGAAATAAAAACAGAGGCTAATGTTGCTGAGAAAGCCTCTGCATTGGTAGCCGCTACAGATCATGGTGGTAAGTTTTTAAATACTTTTACACCTGTTATTAATAGTGCATGGATAATTGATTCTGGTGCTACAGATCATATGACTTTTGATTCTAGACAGGTTTCACCCCTTAGACCTTCCTCACAAAAAATTGTTTCCACAGCCAATGGTAACACAACCCCAGTCATTGGGGAAGGATCCTTAACTCTTACTGATACTTTGAATTTGGATTCTGTCTTAGTTGTTCCATCTTTAGATTACAATCATTTGTCAGTTTCTCAAATCACCGCAGCCTTATCTTGTATTGTCATTTTTTGGCCTGAATTTTGTGTGATTAAGAACATCCAAACAAGACAGACGATTGGTTGTGGTATTAAGCGAGGAAAACTCTATTATTTGGACTTGCAGTCAAAGGATTCAAATAAGTTGCAACAAGCCTTGATGGCAGATGGATCTGAGGGGGAGAAGAAAAAGTCTGAAATTTGGTTGTGGCATCGACGTCTGGGACATGCTTCCTTTGGTTATTTAAAAAAATTGTTTCCTAGTTTGTTTGCAAAGAGTGATATTTCTGGTTTCCGTTGTGATATTTGTGAATTGGCTAAAAGCCATCGTGTTTCGTTTCCGTTAATTTTGAACAAAAGTCCACTTCTTTTTATGGTTATACATTCTGATATTTGGGGCCCATCCAAAGTCCCAACTTTGAGTGGCTCACGTTGGTTTGTTACTTTTATTGATGATTGTACCAGAATGACATGGTTATGTTTGATGAAGACCAAAGATGAAGTGAACTTGCTGTTTCAAAAATTTCATAAAATGATTGAAACTCAGTACAATGCAAAGGTTCGGGTTCTGCGTAGTGATAATGGTGGAGAATATCAAAGTTCTGATCTTCAAAAGTATTTGGAAGGACATGGCATCATTCATCAGACTACTTGTTCCAATACACCCCAGCAAAATGGAGTCGCTGAACGGAAAAATCGGCACTTGTTAGAGGTTGTTCCTGCTTCCTTGATAGCAGCAAAAACACCGATATCTTATTGGGGAGAAGCAATCACATCTGCCGCATACTTGATCAATTAGGTATCTTCCAGCTCAATTAACTTCCAAACACCTCTCCAAGCTCTTACTAATGCCGTAGTTGCCCCAACTATCCCAAATCTACCTCCTCGTGTTTTTGGTTGTGTGACATTTGTGCATCTACACAAACACCAATGCACCAAATTAACTTCTCATGCATTGCAATGTGTGTTTGTTGGATATGCATTGCACAAAAAGGGATATCGATGTTACCATCCTCCAACTCGACAAATGTATATTACAATGGATGTGGTGTTTCATGAAGATTCGATGTATTTTTCATCTGAGTCTAAACTTCAGGGGGAGTACCATAAGGAAATTCAGACTCTCGATTATGATTATCATATCTCTAAGGAGAATGAATCTGAACAATCTGAACTAGTGAACCAAGAAGCGGGTGAATTGGATATGAGTGGTCAACAATTTGGGTCCGAAGATGTCTTCACTGAAATACCAAACCAATCGTCGTCTGTTGAAGGTGTTCTTAATTTGGAACCTGATCCATTCATGAAACGGTTACCACACCGTCATAATAGAGGTATTCCTAAACCCACATATGAACCTGAATTGTCTACCAAAGTCAAATATCCCATGAGCAACTATGTGTCTAACCATCGTTTGTCTGAATCAAATAAGTCATTTGTAAATCAATTATCTATTGTAGCTATTCCTAACAGTGTGCAGGAAGCCTTAGCTGATCCAAGGTGGAAAGCAGCCATGAATGAAGAGATGAAATCATTGCAGAAGAATGAAACATGGGAACTCGTAGAATGTCCACCAGGAAAGAAGCCAGTTGGCTGTCGTTGGATCTATACTGTGAAGTATAAGACAGATGGTAGTATTGAATGATTTGAAGCAAGACTGGTAGCAAAAGGGTACACTCAAACTTATGGAATTGACTACACAGAGACATTTGTACCTGTAGCTAAGATCAACACAGTTCGAGTATTACTGTCTTTAGCTGCAAACCTAGATTGGCCATTACAACAGTTCGATGTGAAAAATGCCTTTCTGCATGGCAAGTTATCTGAAGAAGTATATATGGATCTTCCACCAGGATGCATGGTGTCAAAAAAGCAATGTCAGAAGGTGTGCAAATTGAAGAAGTCATTGTATGGGTTGAAGCAATCCCCGAGAGTATGGTTTGGAAGGTTCACAAAGTCAATGAGAGTTTTTGGCTATCTTCAAAGTAATTCAGATCATACTTTGTTCCTGAAAAAGCAACATGGTAAGATTACCGCACTCATCGTATATGTGGATGACATGGTAGTTACAGGAAATGATCCTGAAGAAAGAAAAGCTCTGCAAAATTATCTATCTAGAGAATTCAAAATGAAAGATCTAGGTCCTCTGAAATAATTTCTTGGGATTGAAGTTTCTCGATCAAGTGAAGGAATTTTTCTGTCTCAAAGAAAGTATGCCTTAGATCTTTTACAGGAGACTGGAATGTCGGGATGTCAACCTGTTAATACACCAATAGAAGAAGGTCTGAAATTGTGTGTTGAGTCTAATCAAGTATCAACCGATAAGGGAAGATACCAGAGACTTGTGGGGAGATTAATGTACTTAGCTCATACAAGACCAGATCTTGCTTATGCATTGAGTGTAGTGAGTCAATACATGCATAATCCTGGAGAGCAACATATGAATGCAGTTATGCGTATATTGAGGTATTTGAAGAATGCTCCTGGGAAGGGAATTTTGTTCGCTAAAAATGTTAATCATCAGAGTATAGAAGTATATATTGATGCTGATTGGGCCGGTGCAGTGGATGATAGGCGATCTACATCTGGTTACTTTACCTTTGTAGGTGGTAATCTTGTGACATGGAAAAGTAAGAAGCAGAATGTCATCGCTCGTTCAAGTGCAGAAGCAGAATTTAGAGGTATGGCTCTAGGACTTTGTGAGGCATTATGGCTAAGACTTCTCTTACAGGATTTAGGTTACCTATCTAGGCAACCAATCCGATTGTTTTGTGACAATAAAGCCGCATGTGACATTGCTCATAATCCAGTACAACATGATCATACAAAGCATGTCGAGGTGGATAGATTCTTCATTAAGGAAAAATTGGATGATAAGATTGTGGAATTGCCTAAGATTCGATCAGAAGATCAATTGGCCGATATCCTCACCAAAGCTGTCTCAAGTCAAGTGTTCTCAAAAATTTTAGACAAGTTGGGCATGTGTGACATCTATGCACCAACTTGAGGGGGAGTGTTGAGATATTAGGAATGCTTTCCGTGTATCATTCTTTCCTTATATTATTTAGTGTTGAGATATTAGGAATGTTTAAATATTAGGAAAGTTGAGATATTAAGAATATTGAGATATTAGGATATTAGTTGTTATTTCCTTATATCATTCTTTCCTTGTATCATTCCTTCCCATTCTTAGAATGGTGATTACCCTCTATATATTCTCTGTACATGAACGAATGAAAGTATGAATGGAAAAAACTACCATTTATCAATTTGAAGATATGCTACATGGGTTTTTCTGGGTTTTGGATTTCCAAAGTGGATTGTTTTGTGTTTTCTGGTTTTGATCATTTAACAGTTCAGAAAGTTGATGTTTTAGGGAATTTAAGATTTTTAAGATGTTATTTTTTTTCTTTTTTTTCCTTAGTGATGGGCAAGTTTACCTGGTTTGATGGCAGGCTCACTATTACTCTGACGATGATCAAAACATTGATATTGATGTTGCTCTTTCTTACATTGATGAGAGGCTTCAAGATGTCCTTGGACATTATCAAAAAGATTTTGAAGGTAGAGTTTCGACCGAGAATTTAGGAGCAAAATTTAGTGGGTATGGTTCATTGTTACCTACTTATCAACGTTCTCCTCTTATGTGGTCTCACTAAAGGGCTCCACAAAAGGTTCAAATCCAAAACATTTCCAAACCTAGTAATCTCCCGTCAAATGGAGCGCATCAGAGCTCTGCAATTTTCTCAAGTGGACTTAGACATGTTTCAATCACTCCACCACTACTTGTATCAAGGACTTCTTCTACGGATAGTTCAATTAAATTTCATACTTCAGGGGAATCTGCCCCTAAATGTGAGTGCATAAACCTGCCAAATTCTAGGTCTGATTAGAAAAGTCTGAAGGTTCGGATTAAAGTGAGTTTAGATAAAATAAAGGCTCAAATAAATAATGTTATTTATAGTGGTCTTGGTCTTGGTCTTGTCACATCTCCATCTCCCTCATTGGAGGATAGCCCTTCAGAATGTGAAGGGAATTTCCCTGAATCTTAAGGAACCTAGGGTGAATCTCCCTCCAGCATTATTAAGATCATGACTTCTTGTCTTGTTCCTGACAGTGTATTGGTATCACCCCCGGATGATAGTTTCACTTACTTAATGGAAAAGGAAGGTAGTATAGACGCACTATCATTGGAGATTCTTCCGGTGGCACACATTATTGAGGATTCTTCCCAACACACACAGGCCACTCAATAGAGGACAACCCGCATGCAAATTTTCCTAGAATCACAAAGCCACGCACAAAGGAAGGTGGGAGTCTCCATTAGATTTAAAAAAAGACCTCACCTTTTTTAAGAGGCTTCAAGGCGGCTACCATGAAAAGGCTTTCTCTCAACCACGGATAACCTATACCATCAACAAGGGATCCACAATACGCACAAGCCTATAAGTGAAGAGAGCACCATAGAGGAATTCCAGAAAAAGTAAGTTATAATTTTTAGATTTTAGTTTTAATTTTTTTTATCGGTTTGAAAGTTAGAGTTTTTCTTATTAGTTTTGATTCATAAATATTGGAATGAAGGTTAGATTATTTGTTAACTTTAATTCTTAATTGATACAATCTTCATTTTGTATTTCATTTTTTTTTAGAAATTTTAATAAGCTAGTCTAGTCGACCCAAAGATGTTTATTCACTTTTTAGTATGTCAACTTTGATTCTTGTTTGGTCCAATTTCAATTCATGTGTTTTTTTGGAGTTTTAGGTGATTAGTTTAATTGATCCTATAAGATAAAGTTTATGCATTTTATAATTCCGAATTAGTTTAGTTTTAACCTATCTTTTAGTTTAAGTGTGTTTGTGGTTTTAATTCATTAGTTTAATTAATCATATTAGATAAAGTTTATATTTTTCTTTAATTCTGAATCAGTTTAGCTTTAATCTATCTTTTAGTTCAAATGTGTTCGTGATTTTAATCCAATAGTTTAATTAATTATGTTAGATAAAATTGATGTTTTTAATTCCAATTCAGTTTAGTTATAATTTATTTTTTTTAGTTAAAATGTGTTTGTGTGTTTAATTGATCATATGTTAGTTCTTGATTGTTATTCTCAATTGATGTGTTCCTTGAATCTTAGTCACTAATTCTTGGTGGATATCTCGTTAGCTTATTTGATCTAAGTTTTAATAGTTTATTGCTTTGGTAGTCTCTTGTCAAATTTACTTTTCAAAGGCCATCGGAAAATAGTGAAGATTGGCCTTCATTCTCACCACTTTAGTTTGTTCGATTGTCACAAATTTTACTTTGTGATTTCGTTTTCTTTTGTTGTGCTTGGTATTCTGTTTCGTTGTCTTCAAATTAATTTCTTTTACTTCAAAATAAAATACTTTTCTCAAAAGATCCCTTTGAAAATCCATTTAAAAAAAATACATTTAGAGTCCTTAGAATCAAAATCTCATTTTTTTTTTTTTAAATAACATGCAACCATGTTTTGATCAGTTTGCATCTTTCTCGGTTTTTAATAAAAACTACGGTTTTGAAATAAGACATGAATCCAAGCTTGTGGTCCCAAATAAATGGGATAATTCTAGACTACATTTGTGTATATCAATTGGGGAATTGGTGTAGCCCCAACATAAAAGAGTCTTTTCAAAACTCATATTTGCTACCACCTTTGCTACTTGTTGTAATCATATCTATATATATTTTTTAGGAATTATATACAAGATGTATGTGATAATTGATGATTTCGTATACTTTGATCATTTTTGCTATGCTAATTAGATAACAAGCATGCTAGGATTTCTTTATTTTATTATTTATTATCTAACCCCTCATGTCTTGTGGAAACACGTTACACGTTACCTATGTTATTCAAGTATGCTTCTTACCCTTGTATCTTAATTTCATAAATTATGTATTACTTTATATATGATCGTTATGTATTGCTTCATATGCGATTCTCAACCTGTTCAGCATATCTTTTTTATTGTTTGTTTAGCTTTCCATGTTTGATTAAGAGACTAGGGTAAAATACATGTTGTGTGTTTTATTTTCCAAACTAACCATTAATGTCTTGTGATAGCGCTTAAGAAGTAGTTCAGGTACACACCCTAAATCTTCTTTATGATTTGTGATTGGTTTTCTTGTTTGGTATGCTATTTTTTTTAAATCACCTTAGTCTACCTAGGTACCCTCAATCAATCAATTAATTGCCTCATTTCCCTCAACTTAGTCAGTAGAGACCTTTGTAGGGCTTAGAGGGGTACTACCTCTTAGAGGTATCTTCCCAATAGGTAACCTGATCCCCGAACCAAGACTCAGGTTTTGTAAGACTTGCTTTTCCAAAATTATGGAGTTACTTCTTTAGGTTTTTTTCTTTCTTGTTTTATTTTCCCTTTTAAAATAAAATAAAATGAATGGCAACTCCAACTTTTCCAAAACTAATTTTTCACTAATAAAAGTGAGTCTCACCCATTGAGTGGGGACGCAAGTGAAAAATGTCGGTCTACGACATCATACCAATATAATACTGATTGGAGCCAAAATATATGCTCTTATGGCACATATTCGATATGATTTGTGCACCAAAGGACACTCAAATCACTCAACTTGACCTAAATCAAATCTAAGGCCCTAGCCATGAGTTTAACTTGCATTTTGGAGATCTATCTCAAGTTCAAGGGAAGAAAATGGTGCAAGTTGAATCATTTTAGATTTTGAAAGATCAAGAAATGGTTAAATGAGGAAATAAGTGAGTCAAGACTCATGAACCATAAGGAAAGGCAAGACGAGAATATCATGAGTTTGGAAGATGAGAAATGACTATTATGGAGTAAGAAAGAAGGCAAGAAAATATGGGAAATGAGGCATGAAGCAAGATTTAGCTACATGGAAATTTAGAACTCAAAATCTGATGATAACATATACTCTAACTTTGAGGATAAATTTGGAGGACTTTTCAGATTCCATTTATACATACTATATACTGTTTCGAAGATTGGGAAGTCAGAAGTCCAAAGCTTCAAATAGTGTGTAAATTGGAGTTGAAATGAAAAAGTTATGGTCATTTGAAGACAATTGTGCAAAGATGAAGGGTCATTTCGAAATGATTTCAAAATTCAACTTATGAATTCGAAATTCAATTCGAAATGACCCCAATTTCGAATTCACCCACTGCCACTTTGATATTTCGCCTCCTCTACCTCAGGAATTGCATTTAGAGTAGTCCATCTACCCTAAGTAGGCCCTACACGACTAGAAATCGCCATTTTATTATTTTTTAGTCATTTTTAGGTAATTATTTTGTAATAAGTAGCCAATGAGAGTGTGTCATTTGTTAGGAAATTGATGATATTATATAAACTCTCTTAGTTCTAGGTTTTAGAAATCTTGGATCCTTTTCTGGAAAGTTTGACATTGAAGGTAGAAGAAGACGAGAACCTTGATTTGTTTTCTTTTTCTTTTTTTATTAAATATATTGTTTTTAGTTTCTTTTGATTCAAATTATAGATTGTGAATGGGACATCACCCCTATGGATTGCAAATGTAATTGATGATATTATATAAACTCTCTTAGTTCTAGGTTTTAGAAATCTTGAATCTTTTTCTGGAAAGCTTGACATTGAAAGTAGAAGAAGACGGGAACCTTGATTTGTTTTTTTTTTCTTTTTTTATTAAATATATTGTTTTTAGTTTCTTTTGATTCAAATTATGGATTGCGAATATGACATCATCCCTATGAGAGGCTAAGAAGCCAACTTGGGGCTTGAAACATGAAAACCTAAGGGCTAGGACACCTATAGGGACAATGGGTAAATTATTATAACAATGAGATTAATTATTGGTTATGTGACAATTTATCAATTTTTCTTTTTATCCTATCCTTGTGAGTTAGTTTAGGAAATGATACAATAGGTTATTACTCGATACTAGTGATTCTTGGTAATTCTTGATCATTAGTTATATTGGTTTTCCTTATCGTTATTTGCCCCAAAACAAAGTTATAAGGAGTAAGAAGGGTTAAAAAGTCAAATCTTAAACTGGTAATCAATCTCATTCATTTGATGGTTTTAGGAATCTGTTTTAAAAAAGAAAAATTGGGTTTCAGATGCAATTTTGAGTTATAAAACTCAAGTTGATCGCGAGAGGCCAAGGATCCCAAAACCCTAAGATCACTTTACTTAAAAAAAACCCTTGTTCTCTCTATTTTTATACCTTAAGTTGGATTGTGGAAAGCCTCAAACTTGAATCGATTGAATTAAAAATCAATATTTGTTTTTATTTTTATTTTTGTTAATTTAGTTCTTTTACTTAGTTTCACTTCATTCACATATTATTTTTTAGTTTAGGATTTAAACAAAAACGATTCATTTATTCTAGTATTGACAATTTCCATAAGTCAGTCCTTGAGGACGATACCCGGAGTACTACAAAAGTCATAGTGACTCTTTCTCTAGTTTTTCTTAATCAGAGTTGCTACTTAAAAAAGCTAAGCATTTTGGTGCAACAAAGAAGTTCAGTCAAATACTCATACAAAAAGGTAACAAAATCATAACAAAAATATAATGGTCCTAACTCTTCAACAAATTCATACAAAAAGACAAAGTAGTCTCATACAAAGTGATTTTAGTTTTCAATAAAAATCCGAATATGTTCATAAATACAAAAACAAAGTGGTCCTAAACAAGCATGAAACAACTTAAATCAATAATAAAGTGAAAAAAAAATTCTATGCAATGTCAAACCAGTCCCAACAACAAAGTTAAAATGAAAACATTTTCAATTGATCAATAATAATCATATCAAACAACCAAAAAAAAAAACATATTCAATCTAACAAAAATAATATCAAAAAATCATTAAAAAAATAAATTTTAATAACATTTTATACAAAAAAAAATCATTTCTTTCTCAAAACCTCTTTCAATCTTTCGGATCTAATATCTCAAATCTACATTGTTAAAATTATTAACATTTGGTTTCTTCATATGAGTTTTGAATTTTTTTTTTTTTTTAAAAAAAAAAAAAGAAGTTGCATAAACTGAGTGTAGACCCCCTCCCGGGCAGGAGGAGTTTTTTGGGCCATTTTTTATTTTTTATTTTTGTTTTGCTGTCATGATGGCTCTTCTGACCACCCCGGGATTTCAGCTGAAGGAGGCGGCCAGATTAGACGGAGGAAGAAGAAAAGGGAGTTCCGGGTGAGAGTTTTGGCAGGGGGGGCTGGTTCTTGGAGAAAAAAAAAAAAAGGAGTTTCGGGCAGCAGCTGGAAAAGAAAAATCCGAGAGAGAAAAAGGTTAGGAGCAAGCTGAGAAAAGGGGGAGGAACCCAGATCAAGGAGGGACCCGAGGTAAGTTCTCTGTTAACCCTGTATTTCCATATTCTTGGATGATTTTTTGGCTTGGTTACTCTGTTTCCTTGATTGGTTTTTGAAAGAAAAACTGGTGAGGTTCACTTCATCACTTCCATTACGAGGTGTCTAAGATCACTGCTCACACCTTTGCTTGGGATAGACTTGAGTTTTTCTTTCCACCTATATTCAGCTTAGTGGTTTCCGTGAAAGGAGGCTTGATTTAGCAATATGATCTTTCTCTTTTCATGCATGACTGTCATCCTCGCTCACCCTCCTCCACCTTTCTCTCTACGCCACGCCATGCACCCCAAGCCTTCTCGTTTTAGCATGGCCATGCATGGCCACTTCTTGCCCATACCCCAACCACCTTCTTCTATTCTCCAGCATTTAGAGACGACTATGGCGGCGATCGAGGCTCTGAACGACAAGAGCGGCTCCAGCAAGTCCTTTATCTCCAAGCACATCGAGTCGGCGCATGGAGATCTGCCGGCGGCTCACTCCACCCTGCTGATGCACCACCTCAACAGGAGGAAGCAGAACGGTGACCCCGTTATGGTCAGGAACCACTGCATGAAGCCTGACCCTAACGCGCCGCCGCGGAAGGGTCGCGGCCGTCCCCCTGAGCCCGAGTTTCCTCTTCCTCCAGGAACCGTTCTCGCGCCGCCGAGGCCTAGGTGCCATCCGTTGAAGCCCAGGGACCCATTTGCTCTGGTCTCTCCGCCGAAGAAGGCTTCCTCCGGAAGTGGAAAGCCACGCGGACGCCCTCCAGAGAAGCCCAAGGTGGGAACTTCGTCGGCTCCAGCACCGGCGACCGGAGCATCGAGACCTAGGGGATGGCCGCCAAAGGCGAAGCCGGCGGTGGTTCCCGTTGGGTGGCGTTTCAAACAGAGATGTTGAGTGTTGTGTTGTAGGAATGGGTCTCTTTGGGTTTGGATTTAGGCACTAAGCCCAGCCGTGGTGGTAATGGGTCTTGGGTTCACTCTTGGTGATGGGTTTGGGCTTGAGTTGGAGCCCAACCCAGGCATATTGATGGAAGGCCCCATGCCCCCTGTGCTAGCCTCCCTCATGGCCCAAGTCCATGTTAAGCTAGCCCACTTGGTCTCAATTTAAAATAAAACCTCTATGCCTCTAATCCTTCAAAAATCCTATAGCTTAATTTAATTTTTCGATAATTAATTCAAATCTCATTTTCATCCATTAGAATTTTTTTATCCCATATTATCTAACTATTTAAAGTCTAACCCTTTCAGAAATTCCATATCTTAATTTAATTTTTTTTCATTAATTGATTTAAGTCTTATTTTCATCAGTTGGATTTATTATCATATATTCATCCAGATATTTAAAGTCTAATCATTCAAAAATCTCATGTACTAATTTAATTTTTTTTCAATCCTAGAAATTCCGCTATTCATCTAAATTTTATTTTTGCTAATTAGAATTCTCATTCCATATCTATTTACTTATATAAGGTCCAATTCTCCGAAAATCCAATTTCTGAATTAAATTCTCAATCCCAAAAATTCCGCTATTCATCTTTATCCGCCTAAATATTATTCGTGTTCATTAGTATTATAATCCCATACCTAGCAATTTATTCAAAGTCTAATCTTTAAAAAAAAAATCCAATGCCCTAATTTAATTTTCAATTAGAAAAATTCCACTATTCATTCTTTTTATTTGTTTAAACATTATTTTTGTTAATTAGCATCATTATTCCATATTTATTTATTTATGTCAATTGCTAAAATTCAATTCCTCAAAATCCCGATTTCCAAACTCAATTTCCTAATTTCTGGAATTCCAATTTCCATATTCATTTATTCAATCATTATTTTTGTTATTATTATTATTATTATTATTATCGTTTATTTATTTATTTAAAATTCCATCATTAAGTAATTCTTCAAAATCCCGATTTCTAAATTCAATTTCTAATTTCCGGAATTCCAATTTCCACATTTATTTATTTAACCCTTATTATTTTCATTATTATTATTATTTCATTTGTTTATTCTAAAATTCAATTTTAAACAATTCATCTAAATTTCCGACTTTCGATTTTAATTTCTAATTCCAAAAATTTCCCATATTCACATTAATTTATTTAATCACTAATATTTCATTCATTTATTTCAAAATTCCATTTTAAATTAATTCTTTAAAACTTCTGATTTTCGAATTAAATTCTTGATCCCGAAAATTCTCGTACTCCCATTAATTTATTTAATCATTAGAATTTTATTCATTTATTTTAAAACTCCATTTAAAATCAATTCTTTAAAACTTCTGATTTCCGAATTAAATTCCTAATCCCGGAAAATTCTCATATTCACATTAATTTATCACTAATAGTTTATTTATTCATTCTAAAATTCTATTTTAAACATTTCTTTAAAATTTCCAACTTCCGAATTTAATTTCTAATTTCAAAAAATTCCAATATTCCCATTTATTCAATCATTATTTTCGTCCTTATATTATTATTCCATTTATTTATTTATTTATTTATTTATTTTAAAATTCCATTTTTAAACAGTTTTTTTTAAAAGTTCCAATTTCTGAACTTAATTTCCGATTTCCAAAATTCTAATTTCTTTCAAATTTAATATCCAAAATTCTTAAATCTAATTCTCAAGACTCCAATCTTCAAATAATTTTCGATACTCAAATTTTCAAATGAATTTCAAAAATCAAATTTTTCCCTCGAACTGTTTTATTTCCACTCGGGTTCTCAAATAAACCTTCTATTCTTCTTGGTTTTTATATAAGCATTAATGTGATTCTCGCAATTCCAAGATAATGGAATTTGTGAGACTAATTCATGTAAAAATAAATCGGGCTTTGGTGGGCCCCCCACATATATGATTTCATGACTAATTGATTGATTGATTTATTTATTTATTTGCCATGCGTGATTGATTTACTCTGTTCTTGATATACATATAATCATTCTGTGTTTATTCACTAACCCCATTCCATGATAGCGCGTTGCTGTTTGCTGCCCAGGTACGCATTCACTCATTCTGATCATTCACTATACATATTCTGATTCTCATATACGCATGATTGATGTGAGTATCCATTGACTTTCTTATTGACTGCCACATCGACTTCATTTTATTAGTAGAGACCTGACTTTAGGGACTTAGAGGGGTGCTACGGTTTCTACCGTACCTTCCCGATAAGTAACCTGACCCCCGAACCCGATCCGGTTTTTCGTAGACTAACCTTTTCCAAAACAAGGAGTCGCGCTTAGGGTTTTTCTTTCTTATTTTGTTTACCCTTTTAAAAATAAAACAAAAATAAGTGGCGACTCCAAGTCATTTTCTTAATCAAATAAAAATCATTTTTCGAATAAAAATCGAGCTCGCCGTTCGAGTGGGAAACGCATTGAGCCAAAATGAGAGGTCCACACTGAGGTATTTAAAAAAAATTTATTTTTTGTTACCCTTACAAATTTCTTACTTTTGATAAATTTCTTATTAGATTCACAAAAAAAAAAAAAAAACCTTTGACTATATGGTTCCAATTCACGATGTAAAGTACTACAGTTTTTTCCTCCTCACCTTTTTTCTTCTTTAATATGGACAAGTTGCAGCTGGAATTAAAAAACGTGTTTTTTTAATTATTGCTTTTGGCTTATTAAGGATAGACATGGCATTATAAAGTTTTGATTATTCACCACCCTTCACGTCAAACTATGGTACCGAAATGTCGTCATAAAAATTTAAATAAGAACCCATTAAAGTCGATGGCTAGTATCGACATTTCCACGTCCATGTTTAAAAACCTCAATAATTACACATTTCCACGTGTTGCCTCATTTACTTCCATCACACATTTCCCAGCAACAGTGTGATATTTAAAAATTCATATTTACTCATAAATGTCAAAATATAAAGCCTTTAGATTTCATTTGGAATCGCGGAGTCTATTTGTATCTGTTTTTCTGATTTAAATACACGTTTAATAATTTTTTTTATAAAAACTATTTTTGAAAATAAGATATTATTTAAAATATAATTTGAATTTTTTTTTCAAATCCAAAATACCTAATATAAATTTTTGAGAATATTTTTTGAAAATAAGCTATTTTTTTAAGAATATAATTTATTTTAGTAATTCTTTTTATAAAAATTAGTTTTTTGGTTCTAAAAATAATTTTATTTTAAAAAATAGCAAGAACTACTTTGAAAATTACTTTTGAAAACTATTTTTTAGAATTATCCTTAAAACTATTTTTAAAAAAAATATATATTTTCATAAACATTTCAAAATAAACTCATAGTTTTCTTGGCTTATCATCATAAAATCATTTATAAATACAATATCAAAAATAGATTATCAAATATGGTATACAAATATAAAACTCATAGTTGAAGATTTTGAAATGAAAATAGTAGTATTAATAGACTCAAGAGCCGATATGAATTGTATTCAAGAAGGATTAATTCCTACTAAATATTAGGAAAAAACAGGATAAGAACTTTTTGCTGCAAATAAAGGAAAACTAGAAATAGAGTTTAAACTTTGAAATGTTCATATATGTCAAAATAATTATTGTTTTAGAACTCAATTTATATTAGTACAAAATATGATTGAACCTTTAATTTTAGGAACTCCTTTTATTACATTACTTTACCATTTTCAAGTAAATGATGAAGGTGTCAAAACTACAATATTAGGAAATACCATATTTTTTTCCTTTTATATATCCATTAACTAAAAAATAAATACATCAAGTTCAAAGTGATTCAATAAATAAAAGGATAAATTTAATTCAAAGAAAACAAGCTCATATAAATTTTCTATCAAAAGAAATTCAATATAAAAAGGTAGAAGAACAACTTTTAGAAGATAAAGTTCAAAAGAAAACAAAAGAGATTCAAGATCTTTTTCAAAAAGAAATTTGTTCTGATCTTCCAAATGTTTTTTGGTCTCGAAAGAAACATGAAATAAGTTTACCTTATATTCAAAATTTTAATAAGTCTAAAATTCCCACTAAAGCTAGATTGATTCAAATGAATGAAAAACTTTTAGAATATTGTAAACAAGAAATTGATTCATTAATAAAGAAAAAATTAATTAGACCTTCAAAATCTCCTTGGAGTTGTGCCACTTTTTATGTTCAAAATGTTGTTGAGATAGAAAGAAGTACATCTAGATTAGTCATTAATTATAAACCTTTAAATAAAGTATTACAATGGATAAGATATATTATTCCTAATAAGCAAGATTTACTCAAGACTTCATAGTGCGGTAATTTATTCAAAATTTAATATGAAATCAAGATTTTGACAAGTTCAAATTAAAGAAGAAGATAGATACAAAACTATACAGTCCCTTTTGGTCATTATGAATGGAATGTCATGTCATTTGGTCTCAAAAATGCCTCTTCTGAATTTCAAAATATCATGAATGATATTTTTAACCCTCATTTTCAATTCATAATTGTATATATTGATGATGTTTTAGTATTTTCTTATTCATTAGAAAAACATTTTGTTCATTTAAAGAAGTTTTTCAATGCGATTAAAGCAAATGGAATGGCATGTTCTGCTCCAAAAATGAAATTATTTCAAATAAAGATTAAATTTTTAGGACATAAAATTTTTTAAGGAAAAACAAAACTGATTCAAAGGTCAATAGAATTTGCAGATAAATTCCTTAATCAAATAAAAGATAAAAAACAATTGTAAAGATTTTTAGGTTGTTTAAATTATGTTTCTGATTACTTCAAAGATTTGAGAATCCTTTGTGAACCTTTATACAAAAGACTTAGAAAAAATGCACCTGCATGGACTGAGCATCATACTAATTTAGTTAAAGAAATTAAACAAAAAATCGAACATTTACCATGCATTAACATCCCTCATCCAAATGCATTGCTCATTATAGAATCAGATGCATCTAATTTAGGATATGGAGGCATATTAAAGCAAGAATATAACAATCAAGTGCATATAGTTAGATATCATTCAAGGATCTGGTCGGGTGCTCAAATAAATTATTCAACTCTCAAAAAAGAAGTTTTATCTATAGTTTTATGTATTTCAAAATTTCAAAGTGATTTGATAAACAAAAATTTCTTTTAAAAATTGATTGCAAAGTTGCAAAAGATATTTTACAAAAGAATGTTAAAAATTAGTTTCAAAACACATTTTTGCAAGATGGCAAACTTTACTTTCAAATTTTGATTTTAAAATTGAATTTATCAAAGGAAAGTTGAATTGCCTTCCTAACTTCCTTACTCGGGAGTTTTTGCACCTTCTCTATCCTAATGGGTTCTCCCGTTAGGCCCCAGTTTCCTTCATCTTCCAAGAAAACCAAAGCTTCATATGCAATGATTTCAAATTTTCAAAATATTCGTCCTACTTTTCCATTACAAACATCAAATTCCTTTCAAGTTCCGAGTTCAGATTTTCCTCCTTTTCAACCTTCAAAAAGTTTTATTCAAGCTTCTAAATCAAACTCTAAAAATATTCATGTTTAGAGTCAATCTAGTGCTAACACTATTTCAACATTACCTTCTCATTCTCCTTTTTTTCCAACTAGTCAATATATCAAAAAACCCAAAACCTTAGAAATTGCTTTCATTGAGCCAAAGTATCATTATGAAGAAATCCGTAAAATTCTTCCTTACATCTTTCCTCAAGGAGTCACCTTTAATTCCAATGATCCTTTGAAAACTCGTCAATTTTATGAGTTCATCTTAGTGGACACCGAGTCAGTTGAAATTACTCATAACACTAATGAAAACAATCCTCAGAGGATTGCTTTTTCCAAATGTCAAATTCTCAAAGTCATGACTATTGCTGATTGAAATAAAAAACCCTTCACCTGCAAGGCGTTTAGTCAACCTTTCCAGTCCATGAGTTACAATTATATAGATTATATGGATGCTTGGTACAATATGTTTGATTTGCAAAGCTACCAACATTCTTGGTTTATCCAATTCTCAAGAAACTATAATACCCAATTTCCTGCTTGGTTTCAAAAATGGTGGACTTTCTTTGGTCTACTAGACTCCATATTTTCTCCTGAAATTCAAGAAAAAATCGACTTTTACAAGAAAAATACCTCATCTCAATCTATCACTCAATTGAGACTCCTGATGTTTTGTTCGAGATTAAGAATTTCATAGATTCTCACATGGAATATTATCAAGAAGCAAAAGCAACCTCATCTTTTTCCATTATCTCTCTCTAGAGAATTCAGCATCAAATAGTGGGACAAATTCAATCATGATTTTGTATGTCAATAGAAGATTTTGCAAATAATTTCAAGACTAAGATCTTCAAGTTCAAAAGATTCATCAAGCTCTTCTCAAGGATCGACTCAAGAAGAATTTCTCACTTTGAAAAGCAAATGTCAAGCTTCATTAGCCGCCGCTACTAATTTAGAGCATTATCGTCAAGAACTCATTCAAACCCTCAAACAATTTAGCGATCATCAAGAAAATGAAGAAACTGAAGACACAGCTTTATCAGATGATTCATACGTAGGCCCTAAGTTAATCCTTTACGGAGGACCTATGGGTCAATCCAGATAAAAGATTTCAAGAATCTTTTGTACAATTGTCTCTTTGTATTTATCCAATTAAAAAAAATGTGAAAAGTATATAAAGAAAGAATGGTGAAGAATGTTAAAAAAAAAAAATCAAGTCAAAAAGTAATGAATAGTGTCTAAATAGTGACAAATAGTATTATTTGTCTACTACTATGACTTTCAAAACAACGTGGAGAAATGGAAAAGAAAGAGAATTTATTCTCTTTTGAAGCCATCTGACAAGGAAAAGAAATCTCTTCTCCTTCTGCAAACTTCAAGAAACAAAGCTCCAACTGTCTCAGCACATAGTGATGGATTTCAAAAATTTTCAAGAATGAAGACTCAAGAACGACTCAAGTCCAATTTCCCATCTATAAATAGAGTTGCAACCCTCTTCATTAGGAAAAGTTCAGAGAGTTCAAGAGTTCAAGAACCCAAGAGTCAAGCATAGAGCGTTCTAAAAAATTCTCTATTGTAATCTCTTCTTTCAAAAATTCTAGTCATTTGTATTCATCTCTTTGATTCATCCCTCTGTTGTCAACAAGCTTGTATTCAACAACTCTCTGTAATCAAGGTATATTTTCAATAAACAATATTTTCATATTCAAATATTTGTGTTTTTATGTTTAAATTTCTACAATAAATTAGACAAAATTAGACAGTAAATATTTTTATTTTTATGGTTAGAGTTCATTAGACAGAATTAATTTATGTGTGCATGAACTCAGGACATATAACAATTCATGCACGCAACAATTAATTCTGTCTAATGAACTCCAAGCATAAAAATATAAATATTTACTATCTAATTCTATCTAATTTATTGTAGAAATTTAATCATAAAAATACAGATATTTGAATCTGAAAATATTATTTATTGAAAATATACCTTGATTACGAAGAGTTGTTGAATACAAACTTGTTAACAGTAGAGGGATGACTCAAAGAGATGAATATAAAGGACTATAATTTTTTTAAGAAGAGATTACAAGAGAGAATTTTTTAGAACACTCCATGCTTGGCTCTTGGGTTCTTGAACTCTACCTGATGAAGAGGGTTGCAGCTCTATTTATAGGTGAAAATTCGGACTCGAGTTGTTCGAGTCTTCATTCTTGAAAAATTTTGAAATTCGTCACCACGTGTTAGGATAGCTGGAGTCTTGTCTCTTGAAGTCTACAGAATGAGAAGAGTTTTATTTTCCTTGTCAGGTGGCTTCAAAAGAGAATAAATTCTCTTTATTTTCCCTTTCTCCACGTTTTTTTGAAAGCTATGGTAGACAAAAACCACTATTCATGACTTTTTGACTTTTAAATATTTTTTTTTACTGGATAAATACAATGGAACAAATGTACAAAAATATAGATGTACAAGAGATTCTTGATATCTCTTAATTGAGCATTTTTAAGATATATTTTTCAAGACTTTGTCGAGCTTCTTTTTCAATGACATACTCCTTTTTGTACTTATCAACAAGATAAGTAAATTGAGTTTGGAACAAAAGCGGGACTTTTGGAAAATCAGTGGCAGAAATGATCTTTTGAATATTGTCTTCAGCAATGAGACTATAGTTAGAAGAACTATAAATCTCATAATCAAGGTTTCTTGCAATCATTCTTGATCTCCAATGTCTGATTTGTTTTTTTAGGTTGAATCTAGTATAGGGCCAAGTGATCTTTGTACCAAACAATTGATGTTTTCTTTGATTGGATTTGAGAAGGATGAGATGTTGAGCAAGGTAAACTCCTCCATTATTCGACTATTCAGGAGGCTTACTTTCAAAAATGAGTTCAACCAATTTGAAGTTGTTAGCCCAAGGGTTCTCCTAATCGGGTTTTGATGATAACAAATCATGGTTAAGTGACTAATTGGTTTAATGACTAAGAATCTCGGGTATAAACTCGAAAATTCATCAAAGGACCAAATGGATACAAGATCAAGACGCTTGGAAGACTTGTGATCATAGGAAATTAAAGTAAGATGAATGCATGAGTGCACTTAGGATTTTCACACGTTTCATGCATCTTAGAAAACTCGGTTTATTCTTTAAAACTTCGATTTCATTAAAACCCGAGTTTTTAACTAATGTACCTTAGGCAAAATGTTCTATAATTGGCTTAATAATTTACCTAAAGACCTTGTCTAAGTGTTAGAAAAGAAAGGAATAAAAAAATAGGTTTTCGGGGCCAAAAAGGCTCAACCGGTCGAGGTTATGGCCAACCGGCTCAACCGGTTGAGGAACCGGTCGACCGATTGTGCTCGTCTGATCGAGGACCGGTCGAGGGATGTCAAAAACCTTCTCTCTCTCCCAGTAGCCTTCTCTTCACGGTCGAGGTGTTTCTCTTACCGGTCGAGGTCCGATTGAGGCAATGGTAACCTGTCATGCATTAAATGCTCTAACTGCTAGTGAACCGGTCGACCCCTAGCTCGACCGGACGAGGTTACCTTTTGCTGTTTTTGACTCCCGAGCTTAGAAACCTATAAATTGAGAGCTCCACTTCATTTATTGACAAGAAAACACTTGAATTCAATAGCCTACCTACCTGTTCTTGATCAAAAAGCTCTCATTTCTTTCATAGTGCATTAAATCACCACTGGCATATCCTTTAGTGCACTCTTGTGTGTCATCCTAGCTTTGTCTTGTATTTGAGCTATCCTTAAGCTAGGTTGAAGGATTATATCTTGTAAAAATTTGAGTGTTAAAGCCTTCAAGAGGGTTGAATCTTGAAGAGGTTGTGTAAGAGCCCATTGGAGCCGGAATCCAAGTGCAAGAAGATTGGAAGCTTGGTTGAAGCTTCAAGTTAGTGGAACCCTCACTCGGTTAGGAGGTTGAGGAGAGTGGATGTAGGCAAGGAAGTGTCGAACCACTATAAACCCGAGTTTGAATTCTCTAAACTCTATTTCTTTACTTTGCTTATATTGTGTTTGAATTTGTTGTGATTGAAAAGATTTTAAAAACCCAATTCACCCCCCCCCCCCCCCCATCTCCCCCTTTTGAGTGTTTTTCTTAACTAAGCATAGCCTTTGTTTTCTCAGAAGTCACTGATGAAGGCATTTAGAACAAAAACTGCTAATTTTCTTCCAAATCCATTAGTTTGATCTGGCTAGGAGAAAATTAGTTGATATAGTAATCCATAATCCATAAGGAGAGCAAGAGTTAGCTCTATGGACTCATTGTTGAACTTGATGATTACCGGTCTGTAACTGTCTAAATCAATGTTGGCTTTGCAAATACTGTAAGTAAAAGCACACTTACAGTCATGCCTTTCAACTGGAATTACCTGACACAAGGGATCAATCTTTGGACAATCATTATAGGTGTTTTCATAATTAGTAATCCAAGTGAAACTCATCCCTTGAATAGAAATTCCAAAAGTGCTACAGTCAGTAAGAAATTGCATTATGTGCTCTTGCTTGGCTTCTCTTGTAGCTTGAGCCTTTTGACTTATGATCTATCTAAGGTCTTGAAGAAGATTCAAAATCTTTTACTTGAAAAATGAAAATCTTGAATTTTGAAATTCTAGGCTTTCATCAGAAAGTTTTGGAAATTCATTTTGAAAAGATTTTGAAATTATATCTTTAGATTCTTCTGCATTTTTCCTGCAATTGAAATTTTAGAGATCTGTATCCATTAGGATGCAATGAATATCAAAACTTGAAGGGTTAGGCAATCTGTCTAATCCTTCTATATCTTTATGAATCCAAAATGACAGGATTACTTTTAGGAAACATTGGAAGAGTGAATTTCTCAAACGTAATCCGTTTTTGCTCCATTTGTAGAGAGAAAGTTTGGAAAACAATTAAAATAAATGGGACCATTTGCAAGGTTTGAATCAACCATGCTAAGGATGCAATCAGTAAATTTTATGGACCTAACGTCTCTTAGACAGACAAACACAGGAATATCTAAACCTAAACGAAATAAAGATTTTATTGCAACTTGAACTAATCCTATATGAATATAATTAAATTTCTTCCTATGATGATTAATAGTGTTTTGACTCAATAATTGAAGACTTTCTAAATTTTGATTAAGAGAGATAGTTTTTTCTTCAATTTTAATTGAATAATTTTGATTAAATTCAAAATTTCCTTGTTGATATATTGTATTAATTTTCATGTGTGGAATTGACCAATTATGTAATTGATTTTCTATTTGTACTATATTTATTTCTTGACTATTAACAATATTTTGAGTAAGTGATGTGTGTGCAGAATTATCTTATGAAGATGCAGAACTATCATTAGACCTAAGAGATCTGGAAGAACTAACTCTACTTAATTTCCTTATAATATTACTCATTGTCACAAAAAATAATCACAATTTTGTCCTTAATCAATTCAAATAATTTCCTGAACAAGAACCACCACAAGCGAATCAACATGGGACTTACACTCCTTCTGCCCTTCAAACACCGCTATCTAGGCTGACCAAGCCATTCACAAGATATTTAATTCGAACTAAGTTAGGACTAAACACGTGGTGACGGATTTCAAAAATTTTCAAGAATGAAGACTCAAGAATGACTCAAGTCCGATTTCCCATCTATAAATAAAGTTGCAACCCTCTTCATCAGGCAGAGTTCAGAGAGTTCAAGAGTTCAAGAACCCAAGAGCCAAGCATTGAGTGTTCTAAAAAATTCTCTCTTGTAATCTCTTCTTTCAATAATTCTAGTCCTTTGTATTCATCTCTTTGAGTCATCTCTCTGCTGTCAACAAGCTTGTATTCAACTCTTTGTAATCAAGGTATATTTTTAATAAACAATATTTTTCAGATTCAAATATCTATGTTTTTATGATTAAATTTCTACAATAAATTAGACAGAATTAGACAGTAAATATTTCTGTTTTTATGCTTGGAGTTCATGCACGCATAAATTAATTTTGTCTAATGAACTCCAACCATAAAAATAGAAATGTTTACTGTCTAATTTACTGCAAAAATTTAAACATAAAAACACGGATATTTGAATATGAAAATATTGTTTATTGAAAATGTACCTTGATTACAGAGAGTTGTTGAATACAAGCTTGTTGACAATAGATGGATGACTCAAAGAGATTAATACAAAAGGACTAGAATTTTTAAAAGAAGAGATTACAAAAGAGAATTTTTCAGAACACTCTATGCTTGGCTCTTGGGTTCTTGAACTCTTGAACTCTCTGAACTCTTCCTGATGAAGAGGGTTGCAACTCTATTTATAGATGGGAAATCGGACTTGAGTCATTCTTGAGTCTTCATTCTTGAAAATTGTTGAAATTCGTCACCATGTGTTGAGACAGTTGGAGCTTTGTTTCTTGAAGTCTGTAGAAGGAGAAGAGATTTCTTTTCCTTGTCAGATGGCTTCAAAAGAGAATAAATCCTATTTCTTTTCCCTTTCTCCACATTTTTTTTATAGTCATAGTAGTAGACAAATAATACTATTTGTCACTATTTAGACACTATTCATTACTTTTTTACTTGATTTTTTTTTTGTTGAAAATAAGATATTTTTTAAAAATATAATTTGAAATTTTTTTTCAAATCCAAAAATCCTAATATAATTTTTTGAGAATATTTTGTGAAAATAAGATTTTTTTTTTTTAAAGAATATAATTTATTTTGGTAATTCTTTTTATAAAATTAGTTTCTTGGTTCTAAAAATAATTTTTAAAAAAATATTATATTTTAATTGTTTTCGTTATTTTTAGGATCCATTTTAAAAAATAATTAAAATAAAAAATAATACATATGAAAATTATTTTAAAGAATAATTAGAAAACATTTCAATTTTTTAAACATAATTTTATTTTAAAAAATAGCAAGAACTACTTTGAAAATTACTTTTGAAAACTATTTTTTAGAATTATCCTTAAAACTATTTTTTTTTTTAAATATTTCCATAAACATTTCAATAGAGTCATAGCTTTCTTGGCTTATCATCATGGTTGTGAAAATCATTCCAACTCGTATAATTGAACAGAAGGAATATTTCAGATCATGATATCTTTGTGAATTATATTATCCAAATACTCATCCTATATTGTGGACCCCGCATTTTCGGCTCATGCATTTCCCACTCGATAACAAGCTCGATTTTTATTTGAAAAATGATTTATTAATTAAGAAAATGACTTGGAGTCACCACTTATTTTAATTTTTTTTAAAGGAAAAACAAAATAAGAAAGAAAACTCTAAGTGTGACTCCTTATTTTGGAAAATGTGGTCTGTGAAAAATCGGATCGGGTTCGAGGGTCAGGTTACTTATCGGGAAGGTACGGTAAAGACCGTAGCACCCCTCTAAGTCCCTAAAGTCGGATCTCTACTAATAAAATGAAGCAATGGTGGCAATTAACTAATTAATCATGGATACCAAAATTAATAATCAAGCAAATGAGCATGTACAAGTCATATTGAAAAGCAATATACACAAATAATGATGAAATCTAATTACGAAAATACACAAAATAAATAATAAGAGAATTATGCAGAATGATTTATTGAATTAAATAAATAAAAGATATTAAAAAAAAGTTTTAAAGAAATTTCAAAGGATTTTATTAAAAATGATTTTGAATTAATGATTTCAATTTATTTACTTACAAAAAAAAAATCAATTTATTTTATCAACTTCGTTTGTATTCAATTTTCAAAAAAGTTATTTACACTTAGTATCAAAAGAATTTATTACAAAATTTCAAATTGGGCACAAAAATTATTTTTACTTACTTTTACTAGAAAATAATGAATTTTTACAATTTTATTTACAAAGGTATTTAGATTCATTTTCATTTAAAAGAGTGATTTTTACAAATTATTTAAAATGGCATAACTTTATTTGCAAAAGAAATTTTAATTAAAAAGAAAAACAAAGATTTAAATCCTCTATTTCTGAAAAACACTTTTAATCCCATTTTAATTAAGGAAAAAGAATTCATTTTAAAAAATATTTTTAGACAATTTTATTAAAAATTAAAATTTGGGGCAATTTTATTAAAAACAAATTTTGGACAATTTTTATTAAACAAAGAAATTTTTGGACAATGTCATTAAAAACAATTTTTTGAATTCTATTAAAAACAATTTTTTTCGATTTTCTAAATGCATTTTTCTGAATTTTTATAAATAAAAAAAAACTTTCTTTTATTAAAAATAATATTTTAAAATCATTGTTTCATCAAAACACATTTACTGAATTCTTCCTCTCATTTAAACAAAATTTCTAGTTTGTTCGATGTTCAATTCTGTACACACAAGTAAATATACACAGATAAATATTTACAGAAATCAATAGAAATAAAACTAAATATAAATGGGAAATCAAATATGTACCCCAGTAGGCTTACAACAAGTTCAATGCTCCATTTACAGCTTTTCGAGTCTCACTTTGTTCCATGAAATTCTGTGCTCCACGTGTCATAAATTTATGTTCAGCCAACAGGTTCGCAGAGCGAGCCCATGCAAAAACAATAATAGCCCAAGTTTCGTATTAATTAGCCCAAGTTTCGTATTAATTTACCACCAACAAATTAACTCAAATTTCGTATTAATTCAACAATTCAAATATCACAAACAACAATTACTATTATAATCAAATCGAGCAAAATGAACAATAATAATAATGATAAATAATAATAATAATAATAATAATAATAATAATAATAATAATAATAATAATAATAATAATAATAATAATAATAATAATAATAATAATAATAATAGTAGTAGTAGTGGGAAACGGATGAGATGGGAAGGGCAGTCGCCGACTGGCAGTGGCTCGCCGGCAGCGACTGGTCGGTGTCCCAACAGCGGTGAGGGGTTGAGTTTTTGAAAATAATAATAATAATAATAATAAAGAAAATAAGGGAAAAAAATGGAGAATGAAAGGAAAAATATGGGAATGAAATGAGGGGGTGTTTGGCTGGTGGTGTCTGAGGTGCAGTGGAGGAAGGGCTGTTAGGAGAAAAAAAAATGGAGGGGAAGAAAGGGAAAAACCAGAGGAGAAAATGGAGGGGGGTCAGCTGCTGTTGGGGAATAAATGGGGAAAGATGAGAGAAAATGAAGGGGAGTTGGGGATACTCCGGCCGTGAGTGGAGTGCGGGGAAAAAATGAAGAAGAATGGGAAAAATCCAGGAGCCGGCTGTGAGTCGTGTTCCCAAAAAAATGAAGAAGAAAAAATCAGGGGCTGAATCAGGACCGCTCCAGTCACCTGAGGGCAGGGGGAAGAAAAACTAAAAAAGCTAAGGAAGAGGGGGATGGGAGGCCCAACCCTTTTTTCCTTCGAAATGGGGAAGATGTTAAAAAAAATTCAAAAAGCAAGAGCCCATGAATGGGGGCCAGCCAAAAAAAAAAAAAAAAAATGAGAAAAAAAATTAAAAAAAAAATGAAATAAAGGGAATAGGGGTATGGCTTGGACGTGGGGTGATGGGGGGTAGGTAAGGGTGGGTAGGGGAGTGAGAGGAGAGAGGAGAGAGAAATGAAGGAAATAAAAGAAAAATAATAATAAGAATAATAAAATAATAATAATAATAGTAATAATAAATAACATAAAAGAAAAAATATAATATAATAATAATAATAATAATAATAAAACAATATATAAAATAATAAAAACTAAGAAATAAATGGTGAATGGGTAAAAAAAAAAACACATGTAATCGAGATTTAAAATCTATGGACAAAATTGGGCTCAAAATCAATGTAAAATAAAAATGAGACAAATTTTGGGGTCTACAAATATGCCCCTCTTCGGTAGACTCCACGAGTAAAGTGAGTATATACACAAACGAAACGGAATGGACTCTGCCAAAGAAAAAGAAAGACCACCAAATTTGTCCCAGTATGACACAGGCTCTCTTAAACCAAAACAAGAACAAAGAGGCTCTAAGACCCTACAAAAATGGCAAGAACAAAAACTCTTAAGGTGCCCCTAAAGATACACTATGGATCCAAACTCCCTCATAAATGTCCTTAAAAGTGACTCGAAAATCGATGTTGAAATCGAGTAGCAGCTGAACCACCAAGGAACATAGGAATAAATGTGTACAAAAGAAGAAATCACTCATCTACTATACGAAAGTATGATGGAATATGAAGCTGTGAGGACAAGGTGTGCAAAGACTAGTGTCACCTATATCTAAAGTAAAGAATGGGATGCGACTCGAAGGTGAACAAGACTCAACTCAATCTGAAAAAACAGTGACCGATTGATATAAGTGCGGTCCCGACTCAAACTCAACACAAATAGATAGGAATATGGCCGATCAATATGGGTGCGCCCCCAAAACGCAAACTCAAACTGACAAGATGATGACCGATTGATATAGGTGCGGTCCTGAAACTCAAAAACTAACACGAAAAGTGATAGAAAGATGGTCAATCGATATAGGTGTGGCCCCGACTCAAACTGAACACGGAAGATGACCGATCGATATAGGTACAGTCCCGAAAACTCAAACTCAAAACTCAAACTGACAGAATGAATGACTAATCGATATAAGTACGGTCCCGACTCAAACTCAACACAAACAGATAGGAATATGGCCAATCAATATGGGTGTGGCCCCGACTCAAACTGACAAGACAAAACTGACATAAAGATGACTGATCGATATAGGTGTGGTCCCGATTGGAACTGACATGGAAAATGACCGATCGATATAGGTGCAGTCCCAAAAACATAAACTCAAACTGACAAGATGATGACCGATCGATATAGGTGCGGTCCCGAAAAGTCAAACTCAAAACTCAAACTGACATGATGAATGACCGATCGATATAGGTGCGGTCCGGACTCAGACTCAAGCAGACAAGATGATGGCCGATCGATATAGATGTGGCCCTGAAACTCAAACTGACACGGAAAACAACTGATCGATATAGGTGCGGTCCCAACTCAAACTAACACGAAAAGTGATAGGAACATGGTCGATCGATATATGTGCGACCCTCAAAACGCAAACTCAAACTAACAAGATGATGACCGATTGATATAGGTGTGGCCCCGACTCAAACTGACACAACGAATGACCGATCGATATAGGTGCGATCCCGATTCGAAAACTCAAACTGATGGGAAGATGGTCGATCGATATAGGTGCGGCCCCGACTCGAACTGAACTGAAACTAACAGGATAAATGACCGATCAATATAGGTGCGGTCCCAACTCGAAAACTCAAAAATGATAGGAAGATGGTCGATCGATATAGGTGCGGCCCCGACTTGAACTGAACTGAAACTGACAGGATGAATGACCGATCGATATAGGTGCGGTCCCGACTCAAAAACTCAAACTGATAGGAAGATGACCGATCGATATAGGTGTGGTCCCGACTCAAACTGACATGGAAATGATAGGAACATGGTCGATCAATATAGGTGCAGTCCCAAACTTTAACTGAAACTGACACAAAACAATGAATGATCGATCGATATAGGTGCGGTCCCGACTCAAAACTCAAACTCAAACTGATAGGAAGATGGCCGATCGATATAGGTGCAACCCCGATTCAAACTAACACGACGAATGACCGATCGATATAGGTGCGGTCCCGACTTGAAAACTCAAACTGATAGGAAGATGGCCGATCGATATAGGTATGGTCCCGGAAAGTAAACTGACATGACAAGGAGATGGCCGATCGATATAGGTGCGGCCCCAAACTCTAACTGAAACTGACACAAAACGATGAATGATCGATCGATATAGGTGCGGTCCCGACTCAAAACTCAAACTCAAACTGATAGGAAGATGGTCGATCGATATAGGTGCATCCCTGATTCAAACTAACACGAAGAATGACCGATCGATATAGGTGCGGTCCCAGAAACTAAACTGACATGACAAGGAAATGGTCGATCGATATAGGTGCGGCCCCAAACTCTAACTGAAACTGACACAAAACGATGAATGACCAATCGATATAGGTGCGGTCCCGACTCAAAACTCAAACTCAAACTGATAGGAAGATGGTCGATCGATATAGGTGCATCCCCGATTCAAACTAACACGAAGAATGACCGATCGATATAGGTGCGGTCCCAAAAACTAAACTGACATGACAAGGAAATGGTCGATCGATATAGGTGCGGCCCCAAACTCTAACTGAAACTGACACAAAACGATGAATGACCAATCGATATAGGTGCGGTCTCAACTCAAAACTCAAACTCAAACTGATGGGAAATGATAGGAAGATGGTCGATCAATATAGGTGCGGCCCCAAACTCTAACTGAACTAACAAGATGATGAATGACCTGACCAAGTGACCCAAAACCAAAGGAGGACTCAGATAATGATGCAAGCAAACTCGGCCGGAGGGGATATGCCCCAATATGACAACTCATGAGGATTGACAACTAGGTCGAAAGATAACAAAGCCCATGAAAGGTCTGATGATCCTAGGGAAGGAGGGTATGCCCCAATATGCAACTCAAAGGAGTCAACAACTAGATCAAAAAGTGAATGAAACCTATGGAAGGTCCGATGATCCTAGGGAAGGGGGATATGCCCCAGTATGTGACTCACAGGAGTCAACAACTAGATCGAAAAGTGAATGAAGCATGTGGAAGGTCTAATGCTCTCGGAGAAGGAAGGTATGCCCCAGTATGTGACAGTGAACAAACTAAGATATACAAAGTCTCAAAACTACTGTACTCTGAAATATGCTCATCCATCATGTAATGAAAATGTCCAACCTCATATGGGTAATGCCAAACAGGACCATGTATCGTGACACCATGTTGACAAAACAAGACTAACTGGTGAATAACAACAATAAGGATCAGTGCTCAAAATGCAAAGAGTAAGCAAAACAATATTTAACATGCCAACTATCAAAGTGAAAACATCGTCACTAATAAGTCAACAATCAGTCAGGCCCTGCCATCATGGAAGATGTTGAACCTAAAGTCCGAAAGATGTATGAAAGCACAACCAAGGTGATCGAGGACTAATCTACATCTCCTTTTAATCGAGAAAGGGGTAAGGTCATGTGTCGCGGTGGGATGTGTAGGATAAAAGAAGGTGATGATCAGGCTCTAGTATGATAGAAAGGGTGAAAGTATCCATGGTGAAATGTCTGAATATGAAATGAAAGGTATGTAAGTATTTGAGATCATCCAAGTATACCGAGAAGACTAAACCCGAGGTGTCGATAACTCATAACCCATCGTAAGCAGCAATCACAAACAGGAAGTCAAGCCTCAATGTCAAAACCTCCAACAAGGTGGCTATGCCCCAGTATGCAATAAGGACAACATGAAATAATCCAATGATCCATATCATCTAGTAGATGCTCCAATGTAAAGAACCAATCTGATCTCTCTCCAAAAGTGGATATGCCCTAGTGTACAGGATCTGATAGGATGACTATGCTCCAATGAAAAATACTCTCCATCTCGTCTATAACCCAGTGTAAAGCAGTGCATCTGAGTCAACAACTGCTGAAAAGGACCATGCGTAGTGCACATCAACAAATCAATCGATCCCTACTCCTGATGCCAAAAATGGAAACATCTCATCATAGTCCATATGAATCAAAATCCCCGAGCTATATGAATGTGAATGAGGTGGCTATGCCCCAGTATAAACCACCTGAAGTGACTATGCTCCAATGAAAAATCCAAGTCCATCACCGATGAGAGGACTATGCCTCAAAATAAATCGTCATCTCAAAAATCAACCATCGATGAGTAGAATGTGTCCCAATGCAGAGTATCGAGTAGAGTGACTGTATCTCCAATAAAAGTGCTCTCCGAAATGGTTATGCCCTAGTGTAGGGTCATCCAACAACTCCTAATCCATCATAATCCAAGTGAAGAAGCGAATTGACTATGCCTCAGTGTAAAACATCATCCTGAAAGAAAACGTCATCGATGAGCGAGGTATGCCCTAGCGTAGATCACATCACCTCTGAAAATCCATCACTGATAAGAGGGGTATGCCCCAGTGTAAATCATCATCTCAACTCCCCGTCCATCAAGCTCCAAGAAATAATCTCCGACCAAGCTCAAGTATTGCCCATGTGTGAGCTGTTAAACACAATGTGAAGTAATGGCCTCAGGGTGGTCTTCAGACACGGGACGTAGCGTAGGCTAAGGTAATAGGGTGAAAAAAATGAAAGGAAACTAAGCTCAAAGATCCCAATGATATAATCCCCATACCCCTCATGCATGAGATGCAATGCGTAGAAAACGTCATGAGTCCCGAAACTAGGGGTCCCCACACGAAAAGTGATGATAAATGAATGGTCACATCGAATGAACAAGTATGATGTGTGTGTACCAATCCCAAGTCAAACATAAAGCAAAATGAGAAAAGAATGAGATCCAATGAGGTAGGGTAAAATAGAGGAATAAAATAAAGATAGCAGAAGGCGAAGAGATAGAAAAATGAGTGATGGTCAGTCCGCATCAAAGCATGGAAAATAGTCACATCCGAAATAGATAGAATGATGGATAGAGTAAAGATCCAAAGATACTAAATAAAATGTCGCTCGTCTCTCTCACAAAAAACGAATGGGCGACTCATACTCTCACCCAAAATATACCAAGATAGAATCTCAGAAAGAAGCTCTCATACGAACTCTCTCTAACACATAAACTCAATGAAGCAAACTAGCACATTCATACATGTGCTCAATGGAAAACGGTATAATGAACAATACACTCTTTTTTCTCTCTTTTTTTTTTGTTTTTTTTTTTTCGCGCATACTCTGATCAATAATGAATGAACTCTCATGAAAATACATACCCAAATGATCAAACCCTCTCCACATACGGATGTAACACGAATCCTCACTAACTCGGCAACCTCTCAAACTGAAATCTCTGAACCACTGCTCATGGGGTGAACGGGGGGAAAGAATGTGACAATCCTCCATGCAGTGACATGTGAAAAACCACCACTCAAGGTGAAACAAGGATACTCTCAAGTAAGCAATGATGAAAGAAAAGATAGAGAACGAATATCACAAGTAGTGATATGTGATGTCGAAAAAAATGATGAGATGATGTCAAAGAGGAAAATATCACAATGAAGAGTGAGGAATGAAGCTTGAATATGTATGTCAGGTCTGGAACTCATGACGTATCCAATCATAGCATGCAAGCACTATAGGGTCCCCAACCCGGTGTAATAGGTAAATGAGGTGATGAAACAAAAGGTTATGATGCTCGTGTGAGGCTCAATGGGCTAGCAACGGGTAACTCTATACGTAAGAGTGATAAGGTCAATGGGCTCATGAAATGATGGCCACCCATCCTTTAACCACACCCTCGAACATCGTGCTTTCAAGATCTCACATGGTCAATACTAACGACTGGCATCTGTCCAACAAAGTCATGTCAACTCCTCTAAAATCGTGTGAAAGCTCTCACTGATGCTCTATGATAACCGTCAATGTCCTCTGATAATCACCTCACTCCATCATCATAAGCCACTCACCATCGTCTCATAAAATCATCATCTCTAGTCATCCCGACTCTCTAAAGTCATGTGCAATGGCTCAAATCTGGATGCTCCGTGATAACCCCTCTGTCTCAACAATATCATCAAGCAGTCAAGTCACTCTCTCATCATAATCCATCTATCATCATGTAAAGCTCATCTCAGGTCAAACCATCTCGGACACTACCCGGTCAGATCAAGGAAATGATGGAAAGAAACATGCAATGGTACTGTAATATACTAAGGCGAATAAGGATGGTAAGGTCATATAACGGTACCAAGGGTAGTGTCATGTCAAGCTCAAAATGGGTAGGTCATCAAGCCTACAAAGTCAATATATGTATGTAGATATGGTACTACTCTGATCAGAAGGTGAAATGGGTCACAGTCTTGAACTCCGCAGCTCGATCTCCTAATCCTAGGTCAATAGGCTCAATATCCTCCATGATAGGTTAGGCCAGAGTGATCATGACGCGCAAATGAATAGATGTCCTAAGTCAAAAGTACAACACATCATTTGATATATGGTCCTGTGATGGCAATCTAAAATTGGAAATATGACAGAAATTCTAAGGTCATAAAGGTCTCCCCTGTGAGATGACTACAAATATGACTAAAGAATTTTTATCAACGATCCAAAAAATGAATGAGGTGTGAAAAACAACACTGTCATGAGATCGATACTCCATCTATAACAAAATATCTCTAATTCACTTTCAACCCAAGCTCAATAAAGAAAAATGATTAGGTGATAAAGACAAACATCTCAAAAATGGTGTGAATGTGAAAACTCGCCTTTCACCTTTCTGTAATGAAAATATCGGGTTAGAAATAGAATCAGGTGAGTCAACCAAAGAATGAAGTATCAAGCCCATGATAGGTGAAGAATATAAAAAAGTGAGCATAATCAATGAGCATATCCCAAAACATCAAGTAGAAAGTGACAACAACTGAAAGAATGTGTCAACGTAAGAAAATAAGACTATCTAAAGTCCTAGGAAGAAAGTGTGCTAGACTCAATGAGCGATAATAAGAAACCAAAACCATACAATAAAGGGTGGTCCAACTGATACTCAAACTCGCACTGACCTCTAAGCACTCTCAACTGAAGACCAAATGAGGAAGTACGGGATCCGAACTGTAACTAAAGAGGCTTTGAAGGCCCTCAGATGCACCCACGTGTAGGAAAGGAAGTCCTGATCAAAGGATCTAAGCTCATCCTACAAGGTCAAGGTGGCCCTAAAATAAGATGGGTGGACTTTAAAAGATCCCTAGCAGAAGCGATCGTACCCTCCGATGGTACGCAACCCTCTGCACGCCTCCGAAAAGACGGGGTGCTTCCATGCAAGGTGGTCATCACCTCCACACATGCACTACCTTGACATCCCAGGGAGTTTCCTATGGTGAAACCTCTTCTAATGGCTGGCGTATCTCACAACTCTGATCATTCATTGACGATCTAAGGTGCACAGTAAGTGGTGTGGGTGCATCCAAAAATCCTATAAAACTAAAAGAGAACACACTAGCCACACAAATATTCTGAAATCTAGCTTTAGGCTATACAAGTCTTCAAAGTTCGGACTCCAATCAGCATCAATATGTCGACCACCTCCAGAATGCTCCCAAACATAGATATAGCCCGTCGTTAGACCCTATTCCTAATCACTAGCTCGGTCGAAGAGCAAACAAAGCAAACAAGTCTCATATCAAATACGAGATCAAGGAAAACAATGTCGACCGAGACTAGGGACTTGGAAATAAGGGGATAAGTGTGTGTCCCACATAGACATGCAACTCATGCAGTCACATCAGAATAAGAGGAGTCATGCAACAAACAGTCATGCAAAACAGGTATATATCATCCAAATCTACACACAAGCTAATCGAGAAGAATATCTGGCAATGATAGCATGCTCTATGATAATCAAGATAATATACAACCAAAAGAAACAATCATGTCAAATCAAATGATATACAATGGTGAGTTTATACATGTGAGATGATCATAACAAACATGGCAAAATCAGAGTCACTATGCTAAGCAAGGTAAGATGATAAATCAACATATCAACGTCCCAAACAAATATAGCAATGAAGCATGGGAAAAATCGCCACAATCGGAATCCCCAATCAAGATAATCAATCATCATAATCAGCATGTCCATGTCCCAAATGAATACAATAACCAAGCATGCATCCAATGATATCAAGAACTCTCAATGTGCAATCAAGAGATAGGTATCCACTGATCGACCAATCAAACGCCACATTTGCTTCATCTTAAGTTCAAGTTTGACCCTCTAGTGATCCCCAGTGGAGTCGCCATTTTGTGGACCCCGCATTTTGGCTCATGTGTTTCCCACTCGATAGCGAGCTCGATTTTTATTTGAAAAATGATTTATTAATTAAGAAAATGACTTGGAGTCGCCACTTATTTTAATTTTTTTTAAAGGGAAAACAAAATAAGAAAGAAAACCCTAAGTGTGACTCCTTATTTTGGAAAAGGTGGTCTGTTAAAAATCGAATCGGGTTCGGGAGTCAGGTTACTTATCAGGAAGGTACGGTAAAGACCGTAGCACCCCTCTAAGTCCCTAAAGTCGGGTTTCTACTAATAAAATGAAGCAATGGTGGCAATTAACTAATTAATCATGGATACCAAAATTAATAATCAAGCAAATGAGCATGTACAAGTCATACTGAAAAGCAATATACACAAATAATGATGAAATCTAATTACGAAAATACACAAAATAAATAATAAGAGAATTATGCAAAATGATTTATTGAATTAAATAAATAAAAGATATTAAAAAAAAGTTTTAAAGAAATTTCAAAGGATTTTATTAAAAATGATTTTGAATTAATGATTTCAATTTATTTACTTACAAAAAAAATCAATTTATTTTATCAACTTCGTTTGTATTCAATTTTCAAAAAAGTTATTTACACTTAGTATCAAAAGAATTTATTACAAAATTTCAAATTGGGCACAAAAATTATTTTTACTTACTTTTACTAGAAAATAATGAATTTTTACAATTTTATTTACAAAAGTATTTAGATTCATTTTCATTTAAAAGAGTGATTTTTACAAATTATTTAAAATGACATAACTTTATTTGCAAAAGAAATTTTAATTAAAAAGAAAAACAAAGATTTAAATCCTCTATTTCTGAAAAACACTTTTAATCCCATTTTAATTAAGGAAAAAGAATTCATTTGAAAAAATATTTTTAGACAATTTTATTAAAAATTAAAATTTGGTGCAATTTTATTAAAAACAAAATTTGGACAATTTTTATTAAACAAAGAAATTTTTGGACAATGTCATTAAAAACAATTTTTTGAATTCTATTAAAAACAATTTTTTTTGGATTTTCTAAATGCATTTTTCTGAATTTTTATAAATAAAAAAAACTTTCTTTTATTAAAAATAATATTTTAAAATCATTGTTTCATCAAAACACATTTATTGAATTCTTTCTCTCATTTAAACAAAATTTCTAGTTTATTCGATGTTCAATTCTGTACACACAAGTAAATATACACAGATAAATATTTACAGAAATCAATAGAAATAAAACTAAATATAAATGAGAAATCAAATATGTACCCCAGTAGGCTTACAACAAGTTCAATGCTCCATTTACAGCTTTTCGAGTCTCACTTTGTTCCATGAAATTCCGTGCTCCACGTGTCATAAATTTATGCTCAGCCAACAGGTTCGCAAAGCGAGCCCATGCAAAAACAATAATAGCCCAAGTTTCGTATTAATTTACCACCAACAAATTAACTTAAATTTCGTATTAATTTAACAATTCAAATATCACAAACAACAATTACTATTATAATCAAATCAAGCAAAATGAAAAATAATAATAATAATAATAATAATAATAATAGGAGTAGTAGTAGTAATGGGAAACGGATGAGATGGGAAGGGGGGTCGCCGACCGGCAGTGGCTCGCCAGCGGCGACTAGTGGGTGTCCCAACGGCGGTGAGGGTTGAGTTTTTTAAAATAATAATAATAATAATAATAATAATAATAATAATAATAATAAAGAAAATAAGGAAAAAAAAATGGAGAATGAAAGGAAAAATATGGGAATGAAATGAGGGGGTATTTGGCCGGTGGTGTCTGAGGTGCAGTGGAGGAAGGGCTGTTAGGAGAATGAAAAATGGAGGGGAAGAAAGGGAAAAACCAGAGGAGAAAATGGAGGGGGGGTCAGTTGCTATTGGGGAATAAATGGGGAAAGATGAGAGAAAATGAATGGGAGTTGGGGATACTCCGGCCGTGAGTGGAGTGCGGGGAAAAAATGAAGAAATGGGAAAAATCCGGGAGCCGACTGTGAGTCGTGTTCCCAAAAAAATGAAGAAGAAAAAGTCAGGGGCTGAATCAGGGCCGCTCCGGCCACCTGAGGGCAGGGGGAAGAAAACTAAAAAAGCTAAGGAAGAGGGGGATGGGGGGCCCGACCCTTTTTGCCTTCGGAATGGGGGAGATGTTAAAAAAAATTCAAAAAGCAAGAGCCCATGAATGGGGGCGGCCAAAAAGGAAAAGAAATGAGAAAAAAAATAATAAAAAATGAAATAAAGGGAACAAGGGTATGGCTTGGACGTGGGGTGACGGGGGTAGGTAAGGGTGGGTAGGGGAGTGAGAGGAGAGAGGAGAGAGGAGAAAGAAATGAAGGAAATAAAAGAAAAAAAATAATAGTAATAATAAATAACATAAAAGAAAAAGTAAAATATAATAATAATAATAATAATAATAATAAAATAAAACAATATATAAAATAATAAAAACTAAGAAGTAAATGGTGAGTGGGTAAAAAAAAAAAAAACACATGTAATCGAGATTTAAAATCTATGCATAAAATTGGATTCAAAATCAATGTAAAATAAAAATGAGACAAATTTTAGGATCTACATATATTTTATTTACATTGATAATTTTATATTAAAGTAAAAATAATTATAATAGCCCAAGCAGCTAGCTTGACCTAAGTCTATGTCTCTTTAGAACTCATAAAATTTCATAACGATGGAAGGGTACACAAGCTTATTAGAAAATTTATCCTTAGAGATTTTTACCCTATATTATCTAAAAATGTCCCCTCATATTTATATTCATCAGTATTTAAGTTTTATGTTTAAATTATTTAACAAAGAACTTATATATAATTTTATTATATCAAAGTTACCCTCTCCCATATTAAATTTCAAACTCTAGTAATTAATTTATTATTATTATTATTATTATTATTATTATTATTCAAGTTCATTTAATAGTGATTTTAAAAAATATTTTTAATTTAAAAAAAATTAAAATAAATATTTAACAAATTTTTAAATATACTTTTAAATTTTAAAAAAAATTATTTATTATATCAAAAATAAAAATAAAAATAAAAAATTTTGATAATTGATTCTCTTAAAAACACTTTTTAGAAAAAATACTTCGAATAAAAACACTAGGGTCTTAAATCAAAATTATTTATATCTAATTAATCACTTCTTAATCGTCTTCATTAATATTAAATTCACAAGCTATTCATATGTTTTTTAGTTTGGAAACAAAAGTTTAAATGCTTTTAATGAATAGGTCTAATTTTTAGTTTTGGAAGAACACCGTTGGGGAACAGTGGTTGGGAGGCCACACCCTTTTCCTCCTTATTGAGTCAACGCTACTTGGGTCCACCTCCACCTCTTTTTCTACCTGCATCAGCGTGTGGGCCCACCTATCCCCCCTCCAAGCATCAGAACTTGGGCAGAATGATAACCATCATGCTACTAGTTACGTGTGTCTTTACAATAGGTATTAAATTATTTTGAACGTCCATTTCTATGTCATCATTTCTAATAATTAATCTTACTATCGTAAAATTTTGAAATAATTATAAATATTTATATAATAATACAAACTTATTAAAATAGTAGAACGATATAATATATTGAATTAAATTTGATTTCATTCTAGAAGGTATCTTTTAAATGCTAAATTATGATTATTATATTTAATAAATAAAGAGCATTTTAGTACGTAAATATATTTTATCCTTTATCATATAATCCTATTAAAAGATAAATATATAAAATATTTTTAAATTTTATATGTGATTATAATTAGATTTCTCTTTAAATAAGGAAAGTTAGTGGGAATATCTTTAAAAGTGTTTTAAGTTATAAGGGAAAAAAGTTATAAGAGAAAGAAAAGGGATAGAAATGTAAGAAAAAGCAAGAGACACCCAATAGAACGAAATGACTCACTAGGTAGATGGAAGAAAAAGTGAGGCACTTAATGAAGGAAAATAACTTACGGTTCAAGGTGAAGATACAAAAAGAACTAATAGTTGTATCCTTTTTTTTTTTCTTTTTTTTTGTTCTTTGTAATATTCTCTTTCATATGATGGAATGTTCTCACATTAAAATCTTGTATACCTTTTTAGGTGATTTGCTTTATTTTGTGTTCTTCATTTAATATGTTTGCGTTAATGCTTCCCTTGGCACAACAAATGGTCTCAAAGCCAATAAGTGGTATCAAAGCCTTGATTGAAGAAGTTTAAGAGAGTCATGGTTGAAGATGTTTGGAAGAACCTTGGAATAGTATAGAAGAAAGAGCATAAAAGATTATTGCAAAAAGAAATTTTGGTTAAGATGAAGTCAATTATTCTAATTTTGGTTAAGGTGAAGTAAGTTATTCTCTCATCAGAATTTAATTGTGGACCCCGCATTTCGGCTCATGTGTTCCCACTCGATGGCGAGCTCGATTTTTATTCGAAAAATTGATTTTTATTGATTATTTGAAAATGACTTGAAGTCACCACTTATTTTTGTTTTATTTTTAAAGGGTAAACAAAATAAGAAAGAAAACCCTAAGTGTGACTCCTTATTTTGGAAAAGGCGGTCTGTGAAAAACCGAATCAGGTTCGGGGGTCAAGTTACTTATTGGGAAGGTACGGTAAAGACCGTAGCACCCCTCTAAGTCCCTAAAGTCAGGTCTCTACTAATGAGATGAAGCAATTATGGCAATGATAAGAAAATCGATGAATACTCAAATCGATCATGCACAATATGAGAAGCAAAACATGTATAAAGAATGAGCAAAATATGAATAGATGCGTACCTGGGCGGCAATCACAAATGCGCTATCATGAAACATGGTTAGTGAACAACAAACAGATATAATTAAGCGCATACCAAGGAATAGAGTAAATCAATCATGCATGGCAAATAAATCAATCAATCAATCGATTAGTCATGAAGTCAAGTATGTGGGGCCCCCACCAAAGCCCGTTTATTTTTGCATGAATTAATTTCATAAATTCCATTATTCGGAATTACGAAATTTAATTCATACTTATTTTAAAACATTTTAAAACAAAAGAGATGTTGAAATTGTTTGTCAGAAGGAAAGATGGCAACCAAGTTTTAGTAAAAATGGGATTCTTGGGTGATCCTAAAAATCCTAAGATGAAAGATGAGAAAATTGGAATTATTTGAAAATCAGAATTTTGAGAAAGATATTTACAAAATGGGATTTGAGAAAACATTTTCAAAAACAAAGGTGATGGAACAGTAGGTGGCATGTGGTCCAGAGGTGACCATGCATGCCATGCAAGAGTGGGTCCCACGGCCTGATTTTACCTTACTCACCTTTTGACACATCCAGTCCACATCGAGGATGTCAAGACCATGAGCAGCAACATCGGTACATAACAAGATGCCTTTCTCGACTTTACAGAAATCAAAGAAGGTGGAGGTCTGCTTCTGCTGCTTTTGCTTCCCATGAATATCAAGGCAATCTACCTGAATGTGTCCGAGAAGTTCTGAATGGCACTTCACTGAGTTACATGAAGAGAAGAAAACCATCACTTTCTTTGACAGATTCTTCTTCAAGAAAGAAAACAGAAGAACGGATTCCTTTGCACTTGGCATAACACAATAACCTCGCTGCAGCCCTTTATTAGTGACCTTTGTCCTCCCATCATCCACATTAACATAGACAGGAGTTGTCTGGAATGATAAGCGTGCAAGATCCTCGTCAATGAAAACTTCTTCCCTGAGTGAAACCAGCAAATGAGACTTCGAAACAAGCCTACACAGCTCTGGTGTATCTTTTCAACTCCCGAAAAGATGATTATGCAGGAGTAGTCTCATCTGGGCCCATTCTAGAGGAGTATTCCTTCTCTCTTCACAAAGCATTGAGTCTACTGTAAATGGCAGTTTCAGCTTTGGAATCCAAGTCGCGTTGAGAAGAGAACCGCAATCTCTTCATGTTATCCACTTCATACATTTCCAATCGTGCTGAAAATACATTTTATCATTCTGAAATCTCCTATGACCAATTTAGAGAGACACAAACACTGATAACGTCTTCCCTTTACTGATCATGTTGTAATTACAGTCCGACTCTCTGCCCACCAGCGCTTTCATTCTCCGCTTCTTGTTCTGGAGCATTAATCTGGGAATTGGATTATGAAAGAGTGTACATTTGCCATCAGTACCACATTCGGAGCCTCTTGACCATCTGCCTCAATGATTCCTTTCATGGTAAGCCATGTTTGATCCAGCAGTTAGGAACCCGGGTCTTAGTTCCCTCTCATTGTTCATTATCTCATCATAATGAGAGCTCATACCAAGAAGACAATCTGTTCTCACCTATACATCCTTTTCCATTCGTAGATGAGGGGTAAGGTAAGATCATTTGCTCCTCATCCTAATGGCAATCCGTTGGCGAGCAACATGATTCCTTCTTTCCTCGCCGTAACCAGTAATAGAGGACCCAATTCTAATCCGGACCTGAGTACCTTCTTGAACCCTTCTGAGAGTCTTCCTGACACCCTTTCTTGCTTTTAGGGTTGTCCTTACATTAGCATATGTGGCCATTTTCATCCCAAGGAAACCAGATACGACTGAAGTGACAGCACCAAGCATGAAGGATACAGCGCTGAACATAGCAGTGGCCAGTGCAGGCTTGCGCGTCTCCTGCGGGTACCCAACCAAAGGCCTTCCCAATCTGAATTACATGTGTGTCCACAGGAAAAAAAAAAATCATCTCGCTGAATATGGAACATTAAAACACATGTAACCGTTTTGAGACCAATCCCCTTGAAATGAGAGAGCTCCGTCTTGATTTCATCAACTGTTAAATCGCACAAGTACCCAAGGCATAATTTGCATTTTCTTCCCAGCAAACAGTTCAACATTTTCTTAATACAAGAAACCTCAGTCACAGCCAAACTGCCACGTCTTATGGCATTCTCTATGCTTTTGGAGTCAGCAGCAACGACATCTTGCCAGGTGGGAAAAGCATACCTTGTCACGTGCCTCTCATCGTCCTGTATATCCAATCTCCCCGCGCTGATCGCCGCCGGCAGACCAGAGATGACGTTGACGTCTCTGAGGCATCCCATTCTCATTTCGAAACCGCCTTCCATATGGCAACTCTTGATGACATGCTTGCATGTCTGGGGTTTTCCGAAGCGATGAACGACGGAACAGACATTGAAGAGCGGCACGTGGACACGCTGAACGAGTAGGGAACAGAAGAAATAATTGGCACTAGATGAATGCACGGGATCTCCGCCAGAAGCACTCGGAACGGCGGAGTTGCTAGAGTGGATGGTCCCAGCGTCGTCAACAGTGGCCAAGGCCACGACCATGGCAGATTTGGTGATGATGCCCATCGACGACGCCACGCAAGGCCTTGAGAAATAGACATTGCAGCTGAATTTGGTACCCATCTGGACTAAGTTGGCAGTGATGGATGCCGTAGCTGAGTTTGATACCCAGCTGGACTGAGTCGGCAGTGAAGTGGATGCCGCAGCCGAGTTTGATACCCAGCTGGACTGAGTTGGCAGTGAGGTGGTGATGGTGGAGGCGCTTCGCTGCCGACGTCGTTCGAGGACAACTTCTTTTTGGCTTTCTTATAAGATTTGCATCTGCTACATTAGTGCTGGGGGAAACAGCATTCAATTTTCACATTCGCCTGATTACATAGTCATAGAATCTCTGAGAAGCATTGATCTAAAGAATGCACCTAACGTTTTCATGCCTTACAGGGAGGCCAAGCACATCAACGAAGACATCGTCAAGAGGAGGACTAGCCTCATATCTCACAGTTCCCTGCTTGTTCGATTCAACACAAGTCAAAGCTTCCTCGGAGCTTTGTCTTCGCAGTTACCCAATGAACTTATCAATCTTCCTGTCACTGTCACAGGTCAAAAGCCAATGAAATTCCCTTCGCCCCAAGCCTCTGGTTGAGTCAGTCCTGGATTATCCCCTTCTCTCGTAGCCCATGCATTGAACAAGACTCAAGAACAAAAGGCAACCACCATAGAGAAGAAACAATAGAAACAGAGCATAAAAAAAATTAAAACAGCTTCAAATGAGGCTTCACTTCACAGATCATCAGTGAGCCTTCTGGTTAGGTGAGTTAAACACATCAAATACAACTATTGGCATGATTCTCGGGGTATTTCACAGCAGAAGCAAGGCATATTCAGATTAACAACATCAAGCATGAGTTCAGGGTTATATCTCAACAAACAATAAGTGGCCTTAATTATCCACCCCAAACAAACCAACAATCACTCAAACATCAATAGGAAATGTAGAAGAGTAATAAGAATTCAAATCAATCAATAAGTCAGTTACATCCATACCTGAGTGAACTCTTTTCCAATGAGGCTCTGTTCAGCTCTAAACGCCTTAAATCCTCCTCCAATGCCGATTAAACCAGCAAGCTTACCTCTCTGTAACTCTCTCACCAGCAGCCTCCAAAAGGCAAAACACCTCTGCCCGAATCCCCCCAAAGTCCTCCTTCCCCGCAGCTGAATAAACTCCTCTGTAAGTCCTTCCCAAACCAAACAGCCTGCTACCTTCCTCAGTTGAAAGGATCTTCTCTCATTTCTCTCAAAAATCGATATCCTCTCTCACCCTCTCTGGTTCTCCCCCTCATACGCTCCTCCTCTCTGGCAGAAAACAACAACCAAAAGCACCACTCCCAGCTGCCAACCAAAAGTATCCTCAACGGTCAGACGACACCACCTCTCCTGCAGCTACCCGCCTCCACTACCCCACTAATAACAGAAGACGCTCCTCAAGACAACGACCTGTAGATCCTCATGCCACCTGTCAACCTTCCATTGGCACTTCAAAAGCAACATATGATTCTGCACTGTCCTCTCAAAAGAAGACACGTGGTTGAGCAAGGCTCTTCCACGTGACAAAATGAGCAGCCGCATGAAAGGCCCCAAATGGGGGTCTACAGTAATACAAGAAATAAGAAGATTGTGACGTACGACAAGAACATGGTGCCCGAAAGAAACAATGGCACAATGGCACACAAGGAGAGCAACGCACACAAGAAAATCATATATCATAGAGAGATTGAAGATTGACTAAATAAAATTTGATGAAGGGTAAAGATTATTAGGAAGGTGTCTTAAATTCCTATTTAGAATATACTTCTCTTTGTAAAAAGAATATTATATAAAATATTTTTTAACTTTATATGTGCTTATATATAATTAGATTCCTTATAGAATGAGGAAAATTAATAGGAATATCTTTAAAAATATTTTAGATTATGAGGGGAAAAAGTTATGAAAGAGAGATGTGATAGGAATATGAGGAAGATTGAAAGACACCCGATGGAGCGAGAGGGCTCACTAGGGTGAAAATATGAGAAAAAGTAAGAGACACCTAATAGAGCAAAATGACTCATGGTTCATTGTGAAGATACAAAAGGATTCAATAGTAATATCTATTTTTTTTTGTCCTATGTAATATTCTTTATTATATAATGGAATATTTTCTATCATTCGTGAAAGTAAACATGATTAGCTAAACCACATTAAAACCTCGTAGTATACCTTTTGTGTGATTTGTTTTATTTTTGTGCTATTCCTTTAACACGTTTGCATTAACGGTTCTTCTAACACAACAAGAGACACCTTAAATTCCAGGGAAAATCTCCTTGTCTATTTAATTAATAAAAGATATAGAGATGTTTATTTAACACGAAGATGGTATTTTTTTAAAATTAATGTTAAATATAATTTACTTTAAGACTTCAGATTATTTGTTTTTAACTTCTTCTTTTTTACTTATTACTTATTACTTATTTTTAAAATTTTTTGTTAAATAGAAAAAATCAAAATATTTAAATTTTTGCCTAATATTAAAAATAACATTTTCAAACAACTTAGTACTTAATACTTAACATAAATAAAATAATAAAAAACAAACAACTTAATATTTAATATTATTAAATTATTTTTAGAGTTAATTTAAATTAAATTATATTTAAATGTAAGTAAAAAAAAGTAAAACGTAAAAAGAGAAATACTTCATTTTATAACATAGAAAGAAAAAAAAAACTAAAAATGAAGAAAAAAAAAAGGTAAATATTTAAAGATAATTAAAAATTCTATAATGTATATAAGTTTAAGCTTTTAGAAAAAGGTTATTTGATTAAAATGATGAGATCATTCCCATTTTGTAAATCTAACCCTCAAATTTTTTTAACCTTAACAAATATTCATTTTGAATAAAAATACCCTCATTTTTTCTTATAAAAATAATATTTTCTTTTATAACTCATATGTAAATGATTAATACGATGAGGGGCATTTATGTTAAAAGTATGTTTTTGTCAAAACAAAAAATAGAGAAACTTAAATTTACACGTATGACATTTTTAATGAATGGAAATCGATTATCCAAGAGGGTATTAGTATTATGGTCTAATCTAAAAGGCCATGTGTTGAAACTGTTGGGTTGGCTTATTTCCTTCCTGTGGAGGAAAGCCCAAAGCCCAAACATTTAAGGCTTCTTAGGCCTTAATGTATAAAAGGGAAGAAGAAATCCTTTTTCTCTTCTTCTTCTTCATCTTTGCAGCCCTAGGAGGAGAGTAAGAAGAAAAAGGAAGAGAAAGTTAGAGAGAAAAAGAAAAAGAGCCACTGAATTTTTGAAGTTAGAGAGAAGAAAAACGTTGATTTCTTTTCTTCTCTTTACTGTCCAGATTTCATCAAACGGCCGATCCCGCTTCGTGTGTGGTCCGATCGACCTGAAATTTGAAGGAGAGATTCTCAACTCATTGATCTCTAATCTGAACGGTGGAGATCGGATTTGGAGTTCCGGAAGGTTGTTGTTTCAGTCCGTGAACAGTGCGTCTTTGTTGTTGAATTTCTTCTCACCCGGGCAGTTCTAATCTGCAACTTTGATCGAGATTAATCCGTGGTCTGATCGAGATGATTTTTGGTTAGCACGTTCTTAACTCATTGATCTTCATTTTGAACGGTGGAGATTGGATTTGGAGTTTGGAACAGTGGTGATTTGTGTCCGGGAACAGTGACTCTGTTTTGGTGAGATCTCTCTATTGTTTTATGCAAGTTGTTTTGTATTTGCCAAGACTAATTGTCTTGAGATATGGCTGATTTAAACCTCTAGTTTCATCTAGAGAGAATAGTGTAACCCATTGATTATATTAGTGGAGGGTTTAAGTGGCCTAAGGGTTCCGTGGTTTTTACTTCTCACATTTGGGAAGGTTTTCCACGCTAAAATTGTTGGTGTTCATGTTCTTATTGCATTGGGTGAATTATTGTTACTCTATTAAATTGATTCCTATTAGGTTCTCACAAGAGGGGATAAAATATGGTTGTGCATTGTTTGCGTTTATCCCATCAAAGTGGTATCAGAGCATTGGTTCAAGATAATTTGTGCCTTGTGTAGAACAATGGAAAGCAATACAAGTAGAATGATCACTCTGAATGGTTCCAATTATCATGTTTGGAAAGGAAAAATGGAAGACTTATTGTATGTGAAGGATTATTATTTGCCTGTGTTTGCTTCTGAAAGGCCAGAAAATAAAACTGATGCATAATGGAATTTACTTCATCGACAGGTTTGCGGTTATATCAGACAGTGGGTAGATGATAATGTTCTCAATCATGTTAGTGAAGAGAAACATGCAAGGAGTCTATGGAATAAGCTCGAACAGTTATATACTCAAAAGACTAGCAATAATAAATTGTTTCTAATTAAGAAAATGATGAGTTTGAAGTATCAAGATGGAACTCCTATGACAGATCATTTGAATACATTCCAAGGTATTATTAATCAGTTGGCTGGAATGAATATCAAGTTTGAGGAAGAGGTGCAAGGGTTGTGGCTTCTTGGTACATTGCCGGACTCGTGGGAGACGTTTAGAACTTCTTTGTCTAACTCAGCCCCAGATGGTATTATGAATATGGACTTAGTTAAGAGTTGTGTTCTAAATGAAGAAATGAGAAGAAAGTCACAGGGCTCTTCTTCACAGTCAAATGTCCTAGTTACTGAGAAGAGGGGGAGGAGTAAGAGCAGAGGTCCGAAGAACAGAGATAGAAGCAAAAGCAAGACTAACAAGTTTGCCAATGTTGAGTGCCACTACTGCCATTTGAAAGGGCATATAAAAAAATATTGTCGCCAATTGAAGAGAGATATGAAACAAGGGAAAGTGAAGGAAAAGAAGAATGACAATGGTGGTGAAAATGATCAAGTTGCCACTACCACTTTAGATTTCCTTATTGTTTATGATAGTGATGTTGTTAATTTTGCTTGCCAGGAAACCAGTTGGGTGATTGATAGTGGTGTCTCCATCCATGCTACACCTCGGAAGGATTTCTTTACATCCTACACATCCGGTGATTTTGGAAGTGTTAGGATGGGTAATAATGGCTCAGCTAAAGCCATTAGTATGGGAGATGTATGTTTGGAGACTAGTAATGGTACTATGTTGACTTTGAAGAATGTTAAACACATTCCGGATATTCGCATGAATTTAATCTCCACAGGAAAGCTTGATGATGAAGGGTTCTACAACACCTTCCGTGATAGTCAGTGGAAGCTCACTAGAGGTTCTATGGTGATAGCAAAAGGAAATAAGAGTTGCTCATTGTATTTGATGCAGGCAAGGGTAATTGATTCCAGTATCAATGCAGTGGATGATGATAGTACATTTGAGCTTTGGCACAACAGGCTTGGTCACATGAGTGAAAAGGGCTTGATGATTTTGGCTAAGAAGAATCTTCTTTCTGCTATGAAGAAGGGATCTTTGAAGAGGTGTGCTCATTGCTTAGCAAGAAAGCAGACCAGCGTTGCATTCAAAACACTTCACCATACAAGGAAGCCAGGTATGCTTGATTTAGTGTATTTTGATGTGTGTGGCCCTATGAAAACAAAAACACTTGGTGGATCTCTATATTTTGTGACTTTTATAGATGATCATTCAAGAAAGATTTGGGTTTATACCTTGAAAACAAAAGACCAAGTGTTAGACGTGTTTAAGCAGTTTCATGCGCTTGTTGAAAGACAATCTGGTGAAAAGTTGAAATGTATCCGGACTGATAATGGGGGTGAGTATTCTAGTCCTCTTGATGAGTATTGTAGACAACATGGTATTTGACATCAAAAGACACCTCCTAAGACTCCTCAGTTGAATGGGTTGGCTGAGAGAATGAATAGGACACTGGTTGAAAGAGTAAGATGCTTACTTTCGCAGTCACAATTGCCAAGATCTTTTTGGGGTGAGGCTTTGAATACTGTTGTACATGTTCTCAATCTTACACCATGTGTCCCTTTAGAATTTGATGTTCCGGATAGAATTTGGTCAAATAATGAAATCTTTTATGATCACTTACGTGTCTTTGGATGCAAGGCTTTTGTGCATATTCCCAAAGATGAGAGATCTAAGCTTGATGCTAAGACAAGACCTTGTGTATTTATTGGCTATGGTCTGGATGAGCTTGGTTACAGGTTTTATGATCCGGTGCAGAAAAAACTTGTAAGAAGCCGAGATGTTGTGTTTATGGAAGACCATACTATACAAGATATTGAGAAGACTAATCCAATGGAGTCTCAACATAGTGGTGATTTGATTGATTTAGATCCAGCCCCTCTGACAAATCTTCCTACACAGGTTGAAGATGAAGCACATGATGACCAACATGACATGGGTGATGTTGAAACACCCACACAGGTTGAAGATGAAGCACATGATGACCAACATGACATGGGTGATGTTGAAACACCCACACAAGTTGAGGTGGATGATGATGTTCATGAGCAGTCACCAGCAGCAGAGGCTCCATCAGATATTCCACTTAGAAGGTCTACCAGAGACCGACATCCTTCCACACGGTATTCTGTTGATGACTATGTATTACTAACTAACGGGGAAGAACCTGAAAGTTATGTGGAAGCCATGGAAGATGAAAATAAGATGAAGTGGGTTGATGTTATGCAAGATGAGATGGAGTCATTGCATGAGAACCATTCTTTTGAGCTTGTCAAGTTGCCAAAGGGAAAAAAAACTTTGAAGAACAGGTGGGTTTACAGAGTGAAGCAAGAAGAACACACTTCACAACCTCGTTACAAAGCTAGATTGGTCGTCAAAGGGTTCAATCAAAAGAAAGGTATTGATTTTGATGAGATTTTTTCTCCTATTGTTAAGATGTCATCTATTCGTGTGGTTTTGGGCTTGGCAGCTAGTCTTGATTTGGAGATTCAGCAGATGGATGTTAAGACTGCATTTCTCCATGGTGATTTAGACAAAGAAATTTATATGGAACAACCAGAGGGTTTCATACTAAAAGGAAAAGAGGATTATGTGTGTAAGCTGAAGAAAAGTCTTTATGGCTTGAAGCAAGCACCGAGGCAGTGGTATAAGAAGTTTGAGTCAGTTATGGGGGAGCAAGGCTACCGAAAAACTACTTCTGACCATTGTGTATTTGTGCAGAAATTCTCTGATGATGATTTTGTTATATTGTTGCTCTATGTTGATGATATCTTGATTGTTGGCAGGAATGTTTCAAGAATTGATAACTTGAAGAAGCAGTTAAGCAAATCTTTTGCCATGAAGGATTTAGGGCCAGTAAAGAGAATTCTTGGCATCAGAATTGAGCGGGATAGAGCATCCAAGAAGCTATGTATGTTACAAGAGCAATATATTGAAAAGGTTCTTGCAAGGTTTAACATGAGCAAAGCCAAAGTGGTTAGTTCTCCTCTAGCTAGTCACTTTAAGCTAAGCAGTAGACATAGCCCTTCTACAGATAAGGAGAAGGAAGACATGAGAAGAGTTTCGTATGCCTCAGCAGTAGGAAGTTTGATGTATGTCATGGTATGTACTAGACCAGACATAGCTTATGCAGTTGGTGCTGTTAGCCGGTTTTTATCGAATCCAGGAAGACATCATTGGGAAGCAGTCAAGTGGATTATGAGATATTTACGAGGCACTTCCAAGTTGAAACTCACTTTTGGAGGTGGGAAACCAATACTTGTTGGATACACTGATTCAGACATGGTAGGGGATGTGGATAATAGAAGGTCTACTTCAGGCTATTTGATGACATTCTCAAGAGGTGCTGTGTCTTGGCAATCGAGACTACAAAAATGTGTTGCACTTTCTACAATAGAGGCAGAGTACATTGCAGCAGCAGAAGCATGTAAAGAGTTGTTGTGGATGAAGTGTTTCATGCAAGAGCTCGGGTTTAAACAACAGCGCTATGTGGTATACTGTGATAACCAAAGTGCTATTCACCTCAGTAAGAATTCTACCTATCATGCAAGATCAAAACACATTGATGTGAGGTATCATTGGATGAGAGATGCTCTCAATGACAACTTGTTTGAAATTGAGAAGATACATACAGATAACAATGGCTCGGATATGTTGACAAAGACACTACCAAGGGAGAAGCTTGGACTTTGTTGTTCCATCGCTGGGATGGTGAGTCCCTCCACATAGTCGGAAAGGGGGAGATTTGTTGGGTTGGGTTATTTCCTTCTTGTGGAGGAAAGCCCAAAGCCCAAACATTTAAGGCTTCTTAGGCCTTAATGTATAAAAAGGAAAAAGAAATCATTTTCTCTTCTTCTTCTTCATCTTTGCAACCCTAGGAGGAGAGTAAGAAGAAAAAGGAAGAGAAAGTTATAGAGAAAAAGAAAAAGAGCCACTGAATTTTTGAAGTTAGAGAGAAGAAAAACGTTGATTTCTTTTCTTCTCTTTACTGTCCAGATTTCATCAAACGGCCGATCCCGCTTCGTGTGTGGTCCGATCGACCTGAAATTTGAATGAGAGATTCTCAACTCATTGATCTCTAATCTGAACGGTGGAGATCGGATTTGGAGTTCCGGAAGGTTGTTGTTTCAGTCCGTGAACAGTGCGTCTTTGTTGTTGAATTTCTTCTCACCCGGGCAGTTCTGATCTGCAACTTTGATCGAGATTAATCCGTGGTCTGATCGAGATGATTTTTGGTTAGCACGTTCTTAACTCATTGATCTTCATTTGAAAAGTGGAGATTGGATTTGGAGTTTGGAACAGTGGTGATTTGTGTCCGGGAACAGTGACTCTGTTTTGGTGAGATCTCTCTATTGTTTTATGCAAGTTGTTTTGTATTTGCCAAGACTAATTGTCTTGAGATATGGTTGATGTAAACCTCTAGTTTCATCTAGAGATAATAGTGTAACCCATTGATTATATTAGTGGAGGGTTTAAGTGGCCTAAGGGTCCCGTGGTTTTTACTTCTCACATTTGGGAAGGTTTTCCACGCTAAAATTATTGGTGTTCATGTTCTTATTGCATTGGGTGAATTATTGTTACTCTATTAAATTGATTTCTATTAGGTTCTCACAAGAGGGGATAAAATATGGTTGTGCATTGTTTGCGTTTATCCCATCAGAAACTTCACTTTCTCTCAATTTATTCAACAATGGAAAAATACATTCATTTGTTGTTAGACCATTGTGAGACAAACTCAGGAAATACAACAGGACTAGGAATGGCTGTGTATTTACTATTTAGTTAAAAAAAAAAAAAAAAACACAGCAGACCCAAGGAATAGCCGACCGAATGGGTGTGTACTGATTAAAGGAAAATAAGAAGAAAGACGATGCTAGTATTGTGGAGTTGCACCTATAGGCCCCGGATAACCTGTATCCAATTTGGTCAATGGTAGAACCGGAGGGTTTCTTTTCAAGCAAAATTGTCGGATTCTTGTGAAGAGAGAGCGAAGTTTGTCAATGATTCTCTTGCCAAGCCTCTGACAGCTCCTTCCAAGTGAAGGCAATGCATCCGGGAACGCTAGAGACGCCAACGACGCCACGAAGAGACAAGCAAAAAACACCATGGCGATGATGATGCGAGCAGCCCACGCAGGATAGAGCTCATCATCGGCCCACATCGCAATTCCACATGTCCAGCCAAATGCTATAAGGATTGCAAAAGTCAGCTTGGTGGTTTTGGGGAGGGCTTGGAACACTGAATCTGCCTCTTTTTGGAACCTCAAATTAATGAGATGGAGGAGCACTGTAACCATGAAGCTGAGAAGCACGAGAAAGGCGTTAAGCATGGTGGCATTGAGAGTAGACATGATCGTGTGTTATGGATACTACTCCCTCTAGATCTGTTGAAAAAATAAAACAAAATCAATGACTAATGATTATAATCTCTGAGATCTGTGGCGTAACCTGCTGCTTTTTATGGAGGTAGAAGGGGGAGTACACATTGAAGAAATGACGATTTTATAGAGGTAGAAGGGGGAGTATACAGTGAAGAAATGGCAATGGATATAGTGGAGACGATGAAAATCATGATGTCATGTACATTTGTCTCACAGTAAGTGTTAAGAACATAGCATGAATATGATATTTCATGTCATTTTCATATCGTTTTTTAGCTCCCGTTAAAAATTGTCATGTATCGCCATTTTTAGATGCAAGGAAAATTTGTAAAATAAATCATTTGCAACTACCAGGTTTCTTTAAATAAAATAATTTCCAGTTTCATTTTTGCTTTTAAATTTTTATTTTACTTAAACAATCTCTACCTTATATCAAATTTCATTAAGTCAATTTTACATCTTTCCATATTATATATTTTTGGTGTCACATCCCTATGAAAGAATAATCGACTTCTTCTTTTAACTAAAATTCTTTTTGTCATCGTCTTATATACTTTGTTCTCTTTGATTCTTTTCAAAGATCTTCAACTCGGCTTTGATACTAGTTTGTTATGTAGGTAAAAGATTTAATATCAGTTTTTTATACTAGTGAAACTTTAATGCAAAAAATGTTAGTTCAAGAATATAAAAATAAAATAATCAATATAATGGTGTACAAAGTTTTAACGTGTTTCCACTAATTATATCTATATCCATGGATGAAAAAGAATCATTCCACAAAAAATATTACAAGGGATATAACTAAATACAATTATTAGATTTTTGAAATATGTCATGTACATATATTATTAAAATGCTTAAATTATACATTGATTGTTAGTTTAATTAAGAAATTCATAAAATATAAAAATTCATAATTTTACTCATTTTTTTCTTATTTATTCAAATATTTTATAAGTTTTCTGTAACATAATAACGATAAAAAGCAATAAAAATAAAATAATAAGAACACACAAATTTACTTGAAAAAACCTAAATGAAAAAAAATCACGAATAAAGGAGAAGTAAATCTACTATATCAAAAATTGATACAAGAGAAGGCGAGTTGCGAACAGTAACATAACCATCATAACCCTGGGAATATAGGATAGGATCGACCACCAAAGACCTAAAAAATCTCATAATTTTAGGTTTATCACATATGTCACACCACGAACTTTTAATAAAAAAAGAATTCGAGTTACCAAATTTTAATAAAATTATTTATAACTATTTAAAGCTTTTAAAAATAAATAAATAAAAGTAATTTAAAAAAAAAAAAAAAAAAGGAAGACAAAAATAGATAAAATTTATAGCTAGCTCAAATACTTGGCCACTTGACTGAGGTTTCAGAGTGCACCGCTTTGAACAGGAAGATTCATATTATTGCTAAAAGATGATGCAACGATATTTTGATTCTGAAAAATAAGACTTTTACGATTATTCTAAAGTTTTAGGAGAAGGAAGCGACAGGCAGACGAATTTAAATGTCATGCTCGTAAATCATATTCTATATTAGAATTTGGTTATAGAAAAATTTAGGATAAAATATGAAAGAAAAAAAATTAAAAAAATAAAATAAAATAAATAAAAATTAAAAAAAAATTAAAAGGTAAATTTTAAATTAATAAACTATTTTTATATTATTCTTTAAGTTTATTTTATTTATTGTACTCTTTTATATATATATATATATATATATATATATATGCTTTTCTTGGCTTTCCAATTTGCTCCTAAAATCAACTTGTAAATATTTAGATATACCCAATTCAACCGTCCCAATCTGCAATCACACCCTAAACCAATTGTTCAGAAGATTCCTTTGTTGAAGAAACCACAAGGACTTGTGAAGGATGAGTCAGATGAGATCGCAAGGATTTATCCTTTGCCAAATGATTCCATCAGTTCCAACCTTGGTGTGGAGCTTTCAACAGAATGATCTGTAACAAAAACATCTCAATTAAAAAATTTGTGATGTACTGTCATCCGTGACATGAAATTTAAGCAAATTTCCTTCCTGCCCAAGGATCTCACGTCCAGCCTTTGGAAACATCTAAATCATAAAATTTGTTTACGCTATCCATTTTCTGTTCCTTCTGCCATTAAAAAATAACCTATGAAATGGTCAAAAAATTTCGATAAGATTAGATGTTTGTTAATACCCTAGGTACAGTACAACTCATGCATCAGCTTTGTTGTCTTTTTAAAGATCGTCTAGAACAACACCTTTGTCTTGACTCATGACTAACCAATACGGCAATACCTTCCAAAATTTCACCTTCTTTTGACTTCTTTAATGTCGGTGTGTGTAATTTTTTTCTCCATCGTCTCAATTTTTAGATTATGATGTTGAAACCGTTTTGTATTCTTTTAATAAAATAAAAGAAAAATATATTTTTTTTTTAAATTGGACCCATTTAAATATTATTTTTTCTAAAATAAATGAAACGTGGGGTCACATCTCTTATGGAGTAATCACCCATGTCTATAGTTACTCAGTTGAAAATCTTCTTTGATGGAAAGAAGAGAAAATAAATACAGAGATATAGTATTAATTCTAAAAGTGGGAAAAAGGGTCTCTACAAGAATATGTATGTGAGTTCCATTCATGCATGAACATAAGATCTTATAAGGATTAGCCAACTAATCCTATTTTTGTGTGAATCTAATTGCCATGACTAGTGGATTTTCATTTTATTACTCAAGATATTTATTTTACATATGATTGATTGTTAGAAAACCAATGAAAAATCGGGAGGAAAGAAAATAAACAAAAAATGAAAAATTAATTCAATTTTTATATTTTTTATTAAATAAAAATTTAAAAATATATCATTTTTAATTAATTTTAATTATATTTAATTTTCTTTTGTATTTTAGGTGGTGAAATCAAATATGAGTTCTTTAACATTCTTTTTTCTCTCTTGAATTTTTTTTCCAAACCAAACTAAACCTTGGTGTTATAAGCCCAATTTCTTTGCCTCCATAATCTAAGTAATCCATGAATCATCTTTCTTCCCATCATCACTTTTTGGAAGAAAAAATTTGTCTGACTACTAATTTTCATGTGTCAAAGGTAACTAATCATAAATTAACATATATTTTAAAATAGTTAAATAAGAATTTATCATATAGTAGATCAATTAAAGAAACCATGTGACATTAATACCTTTAAACACAACTTTCATGTATCAAAATTTGATGGATTAATCATATCACAAATAAAAAGAACTCATGCCACATTAATGACTTCAAATAAAATAATACATGTGTCATCAATATCTCTATAATAGTAGGACATATCAAATTTATAGAGATGATTTGTGTCCTTAAAAAAGATGATGACATGGGTCATATGGAATATGTTAAGTAATTATTATAATTTAAAAATAATAAATAATATAATTATCATAATAAAAATAATAATTATCAGAGTGTTTCGCAACCTTAATCTAGATTTCAAAGAAATATTTGTTGTCATATAAAACGTCATGACAAACTTATGAAACATGAAGGCTTCCTCAAACTCAAGGAAAATGAATGAGAAACTTTAACCATCACTATCAATGTAATGGCAATCATAAATTTCATGGTAATCAATTCTCCAACAAGAACATTCTTTCTGCTTCTTAGTTCAACAACCACACCCTTGGTATTCAATCTTTTAGTAGCACTCAAAATCAATATCATTCGAATAACAACTAGCAGCCTGGGTGATGGTAACAGAGGTGATGATATTCTATTGGGTGATGGTAAGGGTCATTCTTATAGAAAAACGAGAATAAGAAACAAGAAAATAAGGACACAGATTTACGTAGAAAAACTCTATATGGCAAAAAATACGAAGAGAGAAGAAGAAAATTCACTTTGTAAAAAAATAGTACAAAAGGAGATGTTGAGATATTAGGAATGCTTTCCTTATATCATTATTTCCTTATATCATTTAGTGTTTAGATATTAGGAAAGTTAAGATATTATGAATATTGAGATATTAGGAATATTGAGATATTAGGAAAGTTGAGATATTAGGATATTAGTTGTTATTTCCTTATATTATTCTTTCCTTGTATCATCCTTTCCCATTCTTAGAATGGCGATTACCCTCTATATATACTCTGTACATGAACGAAAGAAAGTATGAATAAAAAACTACCATTCATCAATTTGAACATGGTATCAGAGCCAGGGAACTGAAATCCTGGATATTTTGTCGTAAGGCCAACAATTGCCCCTCCTTTGCGAGAGAAAAAAAAATGAGTGAAAAAAGTACTATTGTTTTTCAATCTGAAGGTACTTTCAATCCAGGAATTATTTTGACTGAATCAAACTATGACGTTTGGTCACAACTCGTGGAGATGCATATTGTCGAACGGGAAAAACTTTCCTACATCCGAGGTAAAACAAATCTACCAAAAGAGTCAGAAGATGGATATGAAAAATGGTATGCTAAGAATCAAAAGGTGAAGAGATGGTTGTTAATGTCCATGAGTCCAGAAATTATGAAGCGTTACTTACGCTTACCCACCGCTCAAGAAATTTGGAGTGCATTATCAAAGGCCTTCTATGATGGAAGTGATGAATTACAAGTTTTCACTTTGAATCAAAAAGCCTTCACTGCCAAACAAAACGACGGGTCTCTTTCTGAATATTATGGAGAGTTAACTGAACTTTTTTGATAATTGGATCATCGGGATAAGGTAGTCATGAAAGACCCTGAAGACATTGCAGCATACCGGAAATCCATTGAACGACAACGGGTGCACATCTTTCTTGCTGGATTGGGTGGTGACTTTGAGCAAGTTCGAGGAGAGATTCTACGCAAAGATCCTCTTCCCGATTTGGAAGAATGCTATGCACTGATTCGACGAGAGGCAGTACGTCATGCTAGTATGAAATCAGAATCTAACAACCCTGACACCTCAGCTATGGTAGTCCGACAACAATTAACCCGAAATTGGCAGGACCAATCCAAGACCAACCATCCTAAGACAGACCCTAATATTGATAAGTCAACCTTCAAATGCACTCACTGTAATAAGACTGGTCATACCAAGAGTTGTTGCTTTGAAATTGTGGGATATCCAGACTGGTGGGATCACAATCGTGATCAACGGAAGAAGGATTCCAAGAAAACCTCGACTGCAGCTATTGCCGAAATAAAAACAGAGGCTAATGTTGATGAGAAAGCCTCTGCATTGATAGCCGCTACAGATTATGGTGTTAAGTTTTTAAATACTTCTACACCTGTTATTAATAATGCATGGATAATTGATTTTAGTGATACAGATCATATGACTTTTGATTCTAGACAGGTCTCACCCGTTAGACCTTCCTCACAAAAATTTGTTTCCACAGCCAATGGTAACACAACCCCAGTCATTGGAAAGGATCCTTAACTCTTACTGATACTTTGAATTTGGATTCTATTTTAGTTGCTTCATCCTTAAATTACAATCTTTTTTCAGTTTCTCAAATCACTACAGCCTTATCTTGTATTGTCATTTTTTTGCCTGAATTTTGTGTTTTTAAGGACATCCAAACAAGACAGACGATTGGTTTTGGTATTAAGCGGGGAAAACTCTATTATTTGGACTTACAGTCAAAGGATTCAAATAAGTTGCGACAAGCCTTGATGGCAGATGGATTTGAGGGGGAGAAGAAAAAGTCTAAAATTTGGTTGTGGCATCGATGTCTGGGACATGCTTCATTTGGTTATTTAAAAAAATTATTTCCTAGTTTGTTTGCAAATAGTGATATTTCTGGTTTCCGTTGTGATATTTGTGAATTGGCTAAAAGCCATCGTGCTTCCTTTCCATTAATTTTGAATAAAAGTTTGTCTCCTTTTATGGTTATACATTCTGATGTTTGGGGCCCATCCAAAGTCCCAACTTTGAGCGGTCGCGTTGGTTTGTTACTTTTATTGATGATTGTACCAGAATGACATGGTTATGCTTGATGAAGACCAAAGATGAAGTGAACTTGTTGTTTCAAAAATTTCATAAAATGATTGAAACTCAGTACAATGCAAAGGTTCGGGTTCTGCGTAGTGATAATGGTGGAGAATATCAAAGTTCTGATCTTCAAAAGTATTTGGAAGGACATGGAATCATTCATCAAACTACTTGTTCCAATACACCCCAGCAAAATGGAGTTGCTGAACGAAAAAATCGGCACTTGTTAGAGGTTGTTCGTGCTTCCTTGATAGCAGCAAAAACACCGATATCTTATTGGGGAGAAGCAATCACATCTGCCGTGTACTTGATCAATCGGGTACCTTCTAGCTCAATTAACTTTCAAACACCTCTCCAAGCTCTTACTAATGCCGTAGTTGCCCCAACCGTCCCAAATCTACCTCCTCGTGTTTTTGGTTGCGTGGCATTTGTGCATCTACACAAGCACTAACGCACTAAGTTAACTTCCCATGCATTGCAATGTGTGTTTGTTGGATATGCATTGCACAAAAAGGGATATCAATGTTACCATCCTCCAACTTGACAAATGTATATTACAATGGATGTGGTGTTTCATGAAGATTCGATGTATTTTTCATCTGAGTCTGAACTTCAGGGGGAATACCATAAGGAAATTCAGACTCTTGATTATAATTATCATATCTCTAACGAAGATGAATCTGGACAATCTGAACTAGTGAACCAAGAAGTGGGTGAGTTGGATATGAGTGGTCAACAATTTGGGTCCGAAGATGTCTTCACTAAAATACCAAACCAATCGTTGTCTGTTGAGGGTGTTCTTAATTTGGAACCCGATCCATTCATAAAACGGTTACCACATCGTCATAATAGAGGTATTCCTAAACCCACATATGAACCTGATTTGTCTACCAAAGTCAAATATCTCATGAGCAACTATGTGCCTAACCATCGTTTGTCTGAATCAAATAAGTCATTTGTAAATCAATTATCTACTGTAGTTATTCCTAACAGTGTGCAGGAAGCCTTAGTTGATCCAAGGTGGAAAGCAAGATTGGTTAGCCGATATCCTCACCAAAGTTGTCTCAAGTCAAGTATTCTCAAAATTTTTTAGACAAGTTGGGCATGTGTGACATCTATGCACCAACTTGAGGGGGAGTGTTGAGATATTAGGAATGCTTTCCTTATATCATTATTTCTTTATATCATTTAGTGTTTAGATATTAGGAAAGTTAAAATATTATGAATATTGAGATATTAGGAATATTGAGATATTAGGAAAATTGAGATATTAGGATATTAGTTGTTATTTCCTTATATTATTCTTTCCTTGTATCATCCTTTCTCATTCTTAGAATGGTGATTACCCTCTATATATACTCTGTACATGAACGAAAGAAAGTATGAATGAAAAACTACCATTCATCAATTTGAACAAGAGAGAGTATAAACGACCACTGCATAACCCTAAATCCTATACACTATCGATCTAATCCCTCCGCCATCACCACAGGCCCCCCAAAAAATCCATAATTTTTTTTTCACTACGTATGTTCTACTGCAAACCTTTCAGGTCGAACAAAAAAATAATTTGAGTCACCAAGCCCCTCTAACAGCATTCTTATAACACATATAACAATTGTTACTTTAAAAACTCCTTCCAAAATCTTTACCTTGCAAACTATTTTTTATGCTCCTTAAATTCACAAAAATTTATTAAACATTTCTCAATTTTGCAAACACAACAGTACCTTTGTTGAATTTTTTACTAACTGCTTTGTTGTTAAGGTTCCGAGCACAAGGGCATTGTTGGGACACGGAATGAATGGGGGCAACGTCTATGAGTGGCTTTCAACCTAGTCTACCACCATTATCACCCCATTAGCTATAATGGAATAAGAAGGCAAAGTCACAACTGGCATGGACACCAAGGTCATCCATCAACCGAAGTCTTTTTTAATCTTTGTTCTTCGAAACCTTTACTTTTGTTTTCCAATGTCATAGGCTCTATGCTCGTCGTTCTCACTCATGCATAAAAGTCATAAATTGTATTTTGATGTGTCCATTCTTTTTAGCGTAAAATCCCTCCAATTGATTAATTTATAGAGATCTTTGAGGCCCTTCCCCTATCACTTCGGTCAAACATTTCTTATATTATGTTGTCTTTGTAAATCATTACACATTGTACCCTTTAAAAAACAAAAAGTGATGCGGCTCCCATCTTTATTAAATTCAAGGTGGTTGAAGAAAAAAAATTTCACACATACATCATCACCCTTTACATTTGTTGCCTTTCCATTTCGTCTACTACTTCCATTCCCTTCTTGTCTTCTTTACTTTCAATTTCCCTTAAAAGAAGGAGGCCAATTTGGGTTAGCATTTTGAGAGAATTAATGACACACAAAAAGATGAGGGTATATGAGTAATTTCACATATTTCTATGCTTAAAAATTAAGGAAATAGAAAATATAAAAGGATGAATGGGTATTAAAATGAAAAAAAAAAAACCCATAATAAATTATATATTCCATTTGTCTTTATTTCAAAACCTTACATTATTTTCAAATTACATTAGCGGGTGTTATTTATGTTAGTATTTGTAAGTGTGTTGTGTACTTCGCTTTACTAGCAAATGCAGATGTAAGTTGTACTACACTCTATACCTTATGTCCCACGTTGACTAACAAAGAGACAAAAAGTGCAGCTGACATAATATAAAAGGACGACCAAGAGACCATACAAAGCATATCTTTCTCGGCCTTTTGGGTAAGATCAAGTGTAGTATCTGTTCTTATCAGTTTAATGATACGTGGGATATCGTCCCACATGATATTGAATTAATTTTTTTAGGGGGAGGTCCCACCACAATAGCTTGCTATTGGGGTCCTCATGCGTCGCCCTTAAGTTGCACTATTGCTCGGGCCTGGCGCACCCCTCCCATTCGTAACAAAAGTTCATGTTTTCGGGCTTTCACGACATTTTTCAAGATATAATCAAGGATGAAAATGTCGGTAATTACAAACATATCGGTACTTCGATTTTACGGATATTTTGAAAAAAAATATCGATAAACCTAAAATTAATTAAAATTTATAAAAATATAAGAAAAATTTAGTAAAAATATAATTAGAAGTATATTGATATTTTTAAATTGTTTTATTTTTTGATATATATATAATATGATTTATCATATTTGATAATAATATCATATGCATCGATAAAAATATGAATTTTATAAGTGTACATTTATTATTAAATTACATACAATATTATGATATTTGATTATAATATGTTTAAATTTGAAATATATATTAATATTAAAATTATGATCCATTTAATTCAATTATATTAAATAATATAAAATAAATTATGATATATGTATAATTTTTTAATATTTAATTTATTATTAATTATTAATGATATTAAAAACATTATGAAGAAAATTATATAAGTTTTATATTTTTGGTAATCAATTAAAAGAAAATTTTGCCTTTAATTATAAAATAATTATAATTAATTTACTCTTTAAAATATTCTTTTAACATTTTCTTTATATAATCAGTTTAACTATATATATATATGTTTAATACATATTATATATTAAGGGTGAGTTTGTCCGGTTGGTTAGTGAGTTGGTTAACTATGTATATGTTTAATACATATTATATATTAAGGGTGAATTTTTTCGACATAAGATCTCCATACAGCTCAATAGAAAGCACCTGCAAAACAAGTTGTTATTGGGACAAGAAAAGCATTATTAAGATGATGGACCGCCAGATTTGAATGAGAATAAAACATTTATTGACAGTAGTCTTAATGCACAGAAAGAAGCCGAGACTACAAGCCTTGAAAACAGGGGAGGTTCAAGACTTTGTTATAGATGTTGAAGGCCAAGACTTCCATATCACCAGAGATCTAAACCAAAGCTAAGTTTGGGGAAGTTATGGACTTCGAGACTTTCCTTTCTCCTTCTGTAGAGCCTCACAAGCTGTTCTAGCGATCTTTGACATGGGTCAGTCCTCAAAGATGCTGCTCAAGGGGTTTCAGTAGTTTCCTAAGAAAAACTAAAAAAGGTGGAACTGAATTTTAGACGTTGATGGCAATCTTGATATAATAGATAGGATATACCAGTTAAATACTAGCCAAATATAGGCTGAATTCATGGCCAATTATTTCTCCTGAGAAAGAATTCAATCAGGGTGACACAATGATTTTGATCCTCTAATGAAAGCCAAAAGTGAAAATTAAATTTACTGTCCAACCAGGGTATAATTTAGTTGAAGAAACGCTTTGATTCTTCACTGTAGTAACTGTCCAAGTCCCAGTGAACAATGACAAAAGTTAAAGAAAATACACAGCTCCAGGCTCTTGCTAGCTAACAGAAATGGAAATAGTGCCACCACCAGAGACAAATGTAAGATTGACAAACGGAAAAATTGCTCCCAAACAACTCGAGTTCAAGCAAAGCAAAGGTCAGGCAATAAGCATTGGTGGCAAAATTCTTTGAAGAATGCATGTGTCCTGTGACAGACTCATGCCATAGTTTGATGTTGAAATTGACAACTGATAATAGATTAAGCCCGTCTGTGGAAACAAGTTTCATAAGTCTGCATCACAACCATGCCCAATGCTTTGAATTCAAATATGAACTTGTACTTCATCTTCATGTTTTGCTCATAAGAAGATCAAATTGAACTTGAAACACCACCATACTTTGCTGCAACCACAGGCACTAAGTCGTGCTATGCTTATGCAAATTATAATCAAATTGCAACATTTAAATCTTATTTGCTTCTTTGTTCGCTCATAGTGTGAATATAAACAACATCAAAATTGTAATGGTAGCAGAACAACTCAGAGAACGATCATATCAAATAGAGAGCACAAAACACAAGAAACAATTTAGGAGAGTTGATCAAATTCCACATCCCTGAAAAAAGCAACAAGTCTAGATATGCAAATCCCATCAATTACAATCAATAAATCGTAAAGAGACCAATTGAACTTTCATTTTAACTACTCTTTTCACCTTCAATTTTCTTTGGGCTTTTCTTGGATGTTGCCTGCGAATACAAGAAAGTCCCAAAAATCGCAATGGCAGATCCAAGCGCATTCAAAGGCTTAACAGGATTTCTGAACACCAAAATAGTGGCTACAATCACTACCACCCTCTTCATTGTGTTTCCAACAGAGAAGGTCAGTGGGCTAATGTCATCAAGTGCTTGATATGATGACTGATTGTAGAGATGGTAAAACACCCCGGACAACATCACCCATATATAAAATGTGGTTGGTTTTCCCACTGCTTGGATTGCTCTGTGATACCCTTCAATCCATTGAGTCCCTTCAACGAAAATTGCCACAGGAAACAGATACAGCAATGAAATTATACTGATCCAACCATATAAATTCAGCCCATTCACTTCCTTGAAGCTCTCTAAGCTTCGCTTTGAGTAAATGTTGCGAAGAACGAACCCCACATTGCTGATCAAAGCCCCCCACAGGCCTTGCAAATTGAAGGAGACTTCGGTGACAGCGGCAAGAGAGCAACCTAGAACAATGGGGAGGATTGAAAGCCAGACACGTAAAGGGTAGGTGTTATCACCTAAAATGGTTGAGAAAATGACTGAGAAAACTGGTTCTGAAGATTTGATGACATGGGTGAACGAGACAGCCACCTTAGAGAAAGAAACACAGGCGGAGATGTGGCCTATTGTGTGAAACAGTGCAGGCCCAAGAAGAGCAACAATGAAAGGTTTTGAGATTTTTGGGCATGGCTGGAGCTTAAAAGACCAGAGAATGAGCATCCAAACAGACCCAACAAATAGCTGAAAAGAGGCAAGAAGCCATGGAAAGGGGAACAGATTCAACACCTTCTTGTTGTAGATATTGAACACAATATTCTGAAAATACCACATCCCAAACACAATACCAAGTTGAAGGGTCTTGTTAGGCTTGGAAACTTCACTTTCCCCCTCAAACTCAGCAGCTTTAGCAACCCAAGATCTGGGCTTTGCACCAACCCCAGATGGGTGCTCACCCGTTGTGTCCAAAGATTTGATCTTTGCGCTTGTATCATGGATCTGAGAACTGGGTTTTGCACAAAACCCAAAAGGGTATCCATGGATTCTACTCAAGTTTGAGATTACCTGAGACTTGGGCTTGTTGAACAGACCCCTAGGCAAGTGGAAGTCACCTTGGTTCTGAGCCCTGTGGAGAGCATTTATAGAGTACTGATGGCTTTTTGGCTTGGATAAAGTGATATTGCTACAAGGAACAAGATTCAAAGTCAGCATTTGTGCTGTAGATTTTTACCTTTTGAGAGGCTCTGCAAGTAAAACAGCAAGGAGATGAAGATTATGGAGGAGATTTGTGAATGAGAGCCCTGGAATTTGGTGTCCTTTTGGGGACCCTGTGTTTGGTGGCACAGAAGTTTGAAACTACTGACAAAAGTGGCACTATCAGGGAGCGACAGATGGATTTAGGGTTTTTCTGATGAGAGGTGGACTGATATGGTGGGAGTAGCTTGGTAAGTTGGTGGGGTTTGGTGGGTCATGATGTTCATGTCACCACCAAAATGGTAGGTACCAAGAAAAAATCTAAGTAGCTAATGGTCAACTGATCCGACATAGTAGAGAGTTTGAATGTCATTAGCCTGGTTTGAATGTTGATGAGCATGTAAGAAGGAAATATATTTCAATTTTTGAAAAGCCAATAAATTCATAGTAATTGTGAGAGCATTTACAAATCACTTCTAACAAAACAATCGACCAGTAGAAAAATCGTTACTTTCACCAAATTTAAAAGTATTTTTTAAAAAATAATTCATAATGTTTTGTAACTAAAGATTTGAGGTAATTCTCTTAAAATAAAACTATACTTTAAATAATAAAAAATTTAAATGCATTCTCAATAAGATAGAATATTTTCTATTACAATTGACTTACTGAGATAATTTTAGACTATATAAATATACTTAGAAAAAAAATTATTTATATGATGATATGAAAATTATTTTATGTTCTCAAATGTGAGAGTTGAATTTGAAAATATAATATAAAATATGAATATTTATAACGTTAATGTATTTTTAGAAATTGGAGGGTACTAAATACTTTGTGATAATTTTTAGTCTCATAATAATATTATGTGTGTGATTGGTTGAAGTCTAGTTCAAGGAACTAATATCAACACTAAGTATATGTTTGAGTTCGAAAGGCGTCTGTAGTAATTGTATAGTATAAAGTTACTCAATTCTTTCCTTTTATTATTTATTGTCTTTGCTGTTATTTATAAAATTTTAAACTTTATGAGGGATGGTTGAAAATCTGATATTTAAAAGTTTAAAACTTCAAGAATTTAAAAATAGGATAATTATAATATATTTCATTTAATTTGGAAAGTCAATTATTTTTAAGGTTAAAAAATTATAATTTAATATGTAATTCAATAAGCTCAAATATTTCTAACAATTGGGGATTTATGAGCCTTATTATTATTATCCATTATATGCACAAACATCATCTTTTATTCAATAAAAAAGACGAAATTTACCTTTGAAATTATCCTAAAATATCTACATATCATTCTTCTTTTCTCCATATCTCATTGTTTTTTTGTATCTTTTCATCTTAAATCTTCATTTTTTTTTTTAAGCAATTTGATTGTTGATGGGTTCTACTTTTTCTTCCCTTATCTACATATTATTCTTCTATTCTCCATATCTCATTGTTTTTTTTTTGTATCTTTTCATCTTAAATCTACATATTTTTCTAAGCAATTTGATTGTATTCGTAGAGAAGATACTATTGTGAGCTAATTGTGGTATATCTTGGAACTATTATACATCATTGGTACTTGCATGTAGCGAGCGGTTTTACAACATGTTCCCACATGCCTCATCAAGCTAGACCAACTTTTTTTTTTTTTTTGGTAATTTTATTTTATGTAATCTTGATTTATGATTTATTATATATTTTAAAAGTTATATGCATTTTATATATATTATTTTTAATGGGATATGATATTTTTAAGTATTTTATCCAATTCAAAGCACCTTATCTCATGGCATATGTCATGAAATGTTTATATTTAGCTTATGAAAAGAATAAAAATGAAATGAAAATAAATTTTATTTCAATATTGGATATTTTTTAAAATAAAAATTATATTCAATCTAATATTTACTATTAAAAAAAAGTATAAAATCTCACAATTTAGTATTATTTGAAGAACGTTCTATAATATATAATTTAATAAGAAAGTTTTCATTTGTTTATTAATAATATTTATGATTAAGCTATTTAAAATTTATAAATAAACAGTTATATTATGTTGTTAAATATAGAAAATAATTTGTATATATTAATATTATTTTACAATACATTTTATTAGTAATTTTTATTTTTTTCTAATTACAAAAGTAACTTTTTTAATCAAAATTATTTGTTTTAATAAAAAAGAATAAATTTATTATTCATGAATATGTATATCACATATATCAACTTGAAACGCAATGAAGTTTTTCTTTTTGTTGGGACATATTTGGCAGAGTATTAGAAATTGTTTATGGATTTTTGTATTGATCCAAATTTTAATGCCCGAGTAGAATTTTGGGCATTCCCAAAACTGATATCCAACTACAAAATGTGAAGAAGATGCAGCATTGCTCTTGATATATGACTATCCTCTCTCTTGTAGTGCATAAATTTTATTTTTTTTCACAATAATTAAAAAAAATGATTATAAATTCTTTTTTAGAAATATACTAAGGATTATCCAAATATAGGAGTTTAAGACCAAAATAATTTATTTGTAAAAAAAAAATGATAAGAATAGTATCCATTTCAAAATATTTGTCAAAATAGTCTTCTTTATCCACGTAAGTATCCACATGGATTTTAAGTATAAAAAACCATCGTTGGTGACTGTGGTTTTAAAACTTATAGAAATTTCCTTAAAACCACAGTTACAAACTGTGATTTTACAATTTCTCTTAGAACCACAGTTACTAACTGTAGTTTTAAAAGAAGTATCCTTAAAACTACAGTTACAAACTGTGGTTTTACAATTTCCCTTAAAATCACAGTTAGTAACTGTGGTTTTACAATTATTTTTAATCCGCACCTATTTTAATGGTGTTATAATTTTAATATTATTTTTAAAATATTTTTTTATCAAAACAACCATAAAACCACAGTTACTAACTGTGGTTTTACTAATGGTGTTGTGGTTTTACTAATAATGTTGTAATTTTAATATTATTTTTAAACTATTTTTTATCAAAATAACCATAAAACCACAGTTTGTAACTGTGGTTTTACAATTATTTTCAATCCGCATCTATTTTAATGGTGTTGTAATTTTAATATTATTTTTAAAATATTTTTTTTATCAAAATTACAATTATGTTGTAATTTTCACAAATATTTTTAAGGGGAACTCATGTGTAAAAAAGTATGGGATTTTAGAACTTTGCTTTTCACAAATTTTTTCGTTACGACTATATATATATATATTTGGTCTACATGCATTCCCATAAAAATTTATATATTTATGGTAAATAAAATATTTATTTGTTTTACAAATATTTTCACATATGAACTAAAGAAAATTATTTATTCATATTATTTTTAAATTTTAAAATAACTAAAGAAATTGTTTATATTATTTTAAAATTTTATTTTTTCATATGAAAATTAATGCCAATGATTATGATTTTAGGTTATTTATTATTAAGTATGATTTGAATGTGAGATATCCGGGTGGAATGTCGGCGGAGAAGAATTCCGAATGTGAGATACCCGGGTGGAATGTCGGCGGAGAAGAATTCCAGATGTGAGACATCCGGATAAGGTAGAACGTTAGCCGACAAAATTCCAGATGTGATACACCCGGGTGGAATGTCGGCGGAAAAGAATTCCGGATGTGAGACATCCGGGTGGAATGAGTGAGAATTTCCGTTCGGGTGGAATGAGTTATGTCCGACACGATATACACCATAAAATCCAGACTGCATCACATATTGCCGAATACGAGGGTCCATCTCCCACTCTCGCATGAATGTTCATAAACGTTGTCGACATGTCAATACACAATTTGATATTTTTTAGTTTTCATAATAATAATAATAATAATAAGTGAAATATATATATATATATATATATATTCCTTTGTGGTTTTTTATTTTATTTTAATTTTCTTCTATTTTTATTTCTTTTTGTTCCCACTAGATTTTAAAACAAGTGGATTATGATTAATTTTTAATTTTTTTATTAAAAAAAGGAAAATAAACAAGTGGATTTTTAATTTTTTATTCAAAAAAGGAAAATAAACTAGTGGATTTTTAATTTTTTTTGTTAAAAAAGGAAAATAAACAAGTTAGTAAGAAAGCTAAGGAAAATGAGGGAAAAAAAAAACTTACCTAGTAGATGCTGCTGGTGGGAGCCGTTGATGGTGGGAGTCGCAGACGGTGAGGAGAGATGGTGGGAGCCGCAGAGAAGAGAAAATAATAGTTAGGGTTTTTGTTGAATGATTTCGGATGAAAAAATTGGGTCTTCAGAGTAGTGGATCACTGATGTGGATTCAAAAGACTACTTTGACAAATAGTTTGAAAGTTGTATTAGTTTGATTTTTTTTTTTTTCAGTAAACATTACTTTGGCTGCAAACTCCAAATATAGTCTTTCAAATCTCATATAAAATTAATTTTAATTAAAAAATAATATTACTGAAGGTTAGGACTGGCTAAATATGATAAATTTCTCCAATTACTAACTTTAATTAATAAATAATATCTCTTATGGAGAAAAAAACTATTCAATTTAAAGATTTCAATCCCTATAAATACACAATTGATCAAAAGATAACTCACAATAAAAAGGGTGAAGAAAAGCTCTAATGGAGGTCCAAAACTTCTTTAAAAGTCTTCCAACTCTTCAATGATTTTCAAAACTCAACCTTAATCCATTCAGTTCAGGATGGTTTTGAGAGTTTGACTTTATTCCATCCCACCCCAATTCTATATAATATTAAATAAAAATTTATTCTAAGACAGTGATAAAAACAAAATATTTTAATAAACAAATTAATTCTAATTATTTATTTTTAAATTTAATTTAATTGACCACTAAAAATATAAAAATTATGGTGATGATTTTCTTAACTTTTTTTTTATATATCATTTATATATAAAAATATAAATATTAAAAAAATTTATCATCGCTTATTTTATAGCATTTAATACAATCAAATTAAATGGATTATAATTTTAACATTAAATATATTTTAAAATTACACATAATATAATTAAATATCACAATATTATTGTGAAATAATATTTGATGTAATTTAATAATAAATGTATAAAATTCATATTTTTTTATTAACAATATTATTATCAAATATGATAAATTAGATATATATGTCAAATTCTTGAACACTTAAAAAATTATTGATTTTGATAAAAAGATTAAATAATTCATTAATTATCATAGCCAAAATAAATAAATAAATAAATAAAATCCATTATGTGTATATAACTACTTGAAATAAGTTATTTGATAAACTACCTAAGATATGAAAAACATTAAGTGAAAATTGACAATTTAGATTTCAGATCTCATGAGAGAAGGGAAATTCTCTTATCTCATTATCAAGCCCTATTCAAAATACTTTGTATCTTAAAACCAATTTAAATTTAAATACTAGGTGTTTCACTCAATTTCAAAACATCAAGAGCATTAAAAATAATAATAATAATAAAAATCCTAATGCTATATCCTAAACTGCTATTCTCATATTAGGTGTTTCACGATTGATCATCTTGATTTCTCATACAAACAATCAAAAGTTGTTCTCTATAAATAAAATTAGTCACAAACATCTACATAACCAAATTAAGCATTATTTGTGCCTTTGTTAGGTCAATACTATAAGATAATTTTTTTTGGCTTGTTTCATAGTTGTAGCTATTTTTTGAAAACAAAAAACACTTTCCTAGCTTAAAAAATACATTTGGGTAGACTATTGATGGAAAATAGTTTTTCAAAATTTGTCATAAAAATAAGTTGTTTTTTAGAACAAATTTCAAGTGTTTTTTAGTTGTTTTTATAAAGTATTATGAGTAACCCAAAGTATTTTTCCAACAAATAGTAAACAATGAACCCCATGTATAGAAAATTATGATGGTTTTATTATTACTAGTAAGTAAATTCTCAATTAGAATGTTCATTTGAATTTAATCATAGTTAAGTTTTATTCATAAACAACTTAATTAAAGTAGAGTTCTCAATCAAAATATTCGCATGGACTTAACTATGGTTAGGATTAATTTATGAAGAACTTAACTAAGATTAAGTTCTTGGTCAGGATATTCACTGAAAGTTCACTATGATTAAGTTTCATTTACAAAGAACTTAACTACTATTAAGTTTTCAATTAAATATTTACTTATTATGGTTGACTTGTAATTTACAAAGAACTTAACTAAGATTGAGTTTTCAATCAAAATATTCACTTTAACTATGGTTGATTAAGTTTCATTTGCATATTAAGTTCTCTAAAATTAGAATGTTTACCGAGATGGTTAAATTCTCTTCTTCTTTTTTTTACCTAAATAATTTATGATTATCATTTACAAAAAGCTAGAAAGCTAGGTTCTCAAAATCAAAATGGTCATTTGGACTTAATTATAGTTAAGTTGTGAATCTAAAATTTCATCTTAACTATGGTTAAGATTCATTTATAAAGAACTATTAAATTATGCTTTGTAAATCAAACTATAATCAAAATGTTCACTTTGGTTCAAAATGTGTTTTTTCACAAATCAAACAAAAAAAAATTAAACTTCAAACACCAAGCAACCCTCAACAACATATGAATTCACAATAACAAATTAATTTATGATAAAAAAAAGAGCATTTTATGGTAGAAGATTTTTTTCCACAAAAAATTATTTGTGGTGAGTTTATTTCTATAAGTCCATGAGCAATTATTTTTAATTATAAAATTTAATTTTATAACAAAAATAAATCATTTTTCCATAAAATAAAATTTGTGGCAACATGTCTCTCAAAGAGCCAATTTCATTGTGTTTGAGGTACTTATGACGGGCTAGGCATTTAGTTTATTGTTAATGCCTTAGAAAAATTCATTTTAATATGTTTGTTTGGTACATTTCCAACACTTCATGGAGAAGGAAGCACCTAAGTAAGGGAACACTATCACCAAAAGTGCACTTCGGTTTGGTCCAAACTTCTATTAGCATACTAAGTAGAGTTTAGACTACGCACTCTAAGTACACTAATCCGATTTGAGCACTTTGAGAAACACACTTAAGATTGTGCACCTTTAAGTGGTGACTTGGATTGTGCACTTAGAGACTTAATCTACATAATGCACTAGAGGGTCTTTATTCTAATTGCACACTTAAGTGCACTTAGGTGAATAGCTCACCTTTCTTGGATGATTCAACAATTGCGCACCATTTAAGTGCACCAAGAAAGGAGTGCATCTCCTTACCTCAGTTTGCACAACACTCACAATGTGTACCACTCATAAGTGCCAAATAGTTCATTAATAAGCCAAGCCACACCCAACCACCATAAGTGTACAATTTTGATTTAATAAAGTAACACACATCCCCAGTCAATAAAGTGTGCTCTCTCCTCTATCTATGAAGCACATCCCAAATAACCTCAATCTCAGTGCATTGTCTTGATCACTCCATTTTGCGCACGTGTTACATCTTTCTATCTTTGTATCCTCACCAAGGCTACATAGCAAATAGTGCATCACATCACCATGTTGCATTGATGCGATAAGAAGCATAGTTGTTGCCTACTCCACGTTGACATCTCTTGATCTATGGTTGTGCCGCTATATTATCAACATGGGTAGAAGGCATAATAAATGATCAAGCATGTTTTTCTCCTCTCTTTGTTTTTGGTCTTCGTGGGTGTGGGTGGTGTTTGGGAATTAGGAATGTAAGACAAATTTGGTAAATGCATCATTTTATATAGTAATATCGAATTAGATTAGATTAAACTCTATTATTTTATATGGTAACAACAATACTATGAATTAAATAAGATTTTGTAATATGTTACTATTTTATCAAGTAATAATATGTTATTTTAAAAATAAATATAATTTTAAAATTAGAATAAAATGTAAATTCAAAAATTATTTATATTTACACTTTCAAGTTAATAGAAAAAAAATATATTTAATTTTAAAAAAAAACTTTCAAAATAAGATTTTGGTTTTATTTATTTTATTGAGGGAAATTTATGTAACCATACATTAGGGGGCAAAAAATTCCCTTTTGAGAATTTTACTTTTTACTTTTCAAGTTTAGTGGAATTTGGGGGAAAAAATTGTCTTTCCATACACTGTAAAAGTGATTTTGAGAGTCTTTCAAAAATGCCCTTACACTTTGATAGCACTTCCAATTGGATCATCCACTTAGAAAAACCATGTGAGCAAGCTCCAAGTCTATTGTCCACTTAAGTTGATGATATGACACATGTACATGTCACCATCTAACTAGACTAAAATGTGTTTATTCTAGTTAAATGTTCTTATTTTATTTTCTGGGATTTCCAATGTGAATGTGTTTATTTTCGCAACTGTTTAAACATGTATTTTTTTTTTAGTGGAAAGATAGAGTTGGGTTATTTAATTTTTTTTTTTCTTGGATGGTTTGGAGAAAAAAAAAACATTTTTAAAGTTATATTTTTGGATAACCTAAATGGTATATTAGTTAGTTGTATGAGTGAAATATGCATACGTTGGATTTGTTTTGGCCAAATTTGGTTGAAGAAAATGTTTTAGAAAACTTATTTTTGGATGAGGGGTGGACTTTGCTTGCTTTTCTATCAGGTATTTGTGTAATTGGATATTTTAATAGGCTAAAAGCAGTTGGAGTTTAGTGAGGTTTTAGGGGCTAAAAGTAGTTGTTTTTCTATCGCCACATAATACGTCATACCAGTGACCTAGCCCCTCTTTTGGGTTTGGTTGTAAGAAAACAAAGGAAAGGGTTTTGTTGTGTTTCATAAGCACCACTACCTCACTCGTGTTGGATAGAAGCAGTCATTTAGAGGTCTTACTAGTGCATTTATTCCTCCAAGTCCTTTTACTAATTTAGCTGCATGCATTATTCCTCTGACCCATTTGTACCACTCGTACAATGGATGACTCATATGAGATTTATATTTTGAATGAAATTGTGGTTTGACCATATTTGTATTGTTTGTGGATACAATAAAACTTACAATATATACAAATGTTATTCCTAGATTGCATGTATGTGGTTTATATAAATGCCCAGGTTTTTTTGTGCTTGTTACTAAACAATCCTTCTTGTAAAGAATATAATGTGAAAAGTATGGAGATAGAGAAATAGAAGAAAATTACAAACATAAAGATGATTGTACTATTGTTTATGTTTTGATTTTTTAAAATTTTTGTGAATGGATTTTCTTGATTTATGTCTTCATTTAGCATAATAGATTTTAAGGTTATTAAATTTTATTGAATATTTAGAGATAGATAACTAATTTAGGCCAAGTTAATCTTATTGTGAGCATATAATTTGAGCTTGTAAACTTTCCAAAGAATGATCACCACTAATCACACACCAGTTGTAATAACAAAAATTCAATACACAAGTTCCAAAATTACATTTTGAAGAACTAATCTATTAAATTAGGTTGCTTTGAACTTTTTAGTTGTAATTCAAAATATGCATTTCTCTACCTTGATAGGTTGAATCTGTGAATGGTAAGAAACATTTCTTCACCAACTTCTCTCCATTTCTCTCCTTCTTCTCTTTTTAAGCTCCTAACTTAACAAAGTCTTTAGACTTCAAGGAATAAAAAACTATAATTTTCATTTGATGAAAAATGTTTTACTAATAAAAAATAATTTTAATTATTTAAATAAATTCCATTGATTCAATAATATAATCATAAGATTTAATTAAAGTTGAAATTGACGAAAAAAATAAGTATTGAAACATTTTGATTTTATTTTATTGTAGATAATAATACAAATTAGGGTTGAAGATTAGTTATAAAAATAAAAGTTATTGTATGTATTTAAAAATTTGTTAAACTTTAGGCAAAGTTAATCTAATAACATATATTTTTAAGCATTAGATTAAGTTTAGTTTTAATGAATCTAGTCAAATTTGTGTTAAATTATAAAAACAAATAAATCTTATAATTTCTAAATTGTACTAATATAAACTACATTGATTTGATTTGGTGAGTACATATAGTAGAGGCCTACCCTATGATTCAAAGGCTAACCCATTGAAATGCACATTGTGTGTTTTTATTTAGGCATTGGGCATCATAGTGGGTGCTGCTATGTTTAACAGGTTGACCCCCATAGTAACCATATAATTGAGAGGTTGAGACTAGCCTATCTCAATGATTTTTATTTAAATGATGTGACAAAACGTTTCCCATTTATTTGTTAATGTATGTTATATTTGTGTAATAATTCTAATAATCGCATATCAGAACATTATATTCACATTCATATGTCTCTAACAATTTATTCCTTTAATAATGAATTATGGTTGTTTAATGCATTGATATTATGATGAGACATTCTCATTGTTCTAGGTATAGATTCCTTTTTGGAATGCAATTTCTCTTTGAAGTGAAGAAGGATGTGATAAGAGAACTTGGTTTCGGGAGGCTACTACAATTAAGTTGCAAGGAGTTGAATTCAGATTTATGTTCTTTGTTGTTGAGAAACATAAACATTACTTATTCCCAACTCAAGTTATCTGGAAGGAAGACAGTCTTTTTGACCTCCATGATGTTGGGATCATGATGAAAATTCCACATGATAGAAGAAAGTTAATTGTTGAAGAAGAAATTGTTAAACCTAGTCTAGTGTCGAATTTGAAGGATATAGAGGCATTTATGGTTGGCATTAATGATATTGATGAATTTAAAAGGCTCTTCTTTATGTTCTCGTGTGCAAAGTTATTGGCATCCACATCTTATTTGGAAGGTAGTCACACGTTGTGGTATACACCTTGAGAGCAGTTACTTAGGAATATAAATTGAGGAGAATTAGTATTACAATTTTTTTATTTAATATATACATAAACATAGGAGGAAGAAAAATATTTGGGTTAATGGGTGTTTAATGTTTTTACAGGTAAAACTATTCATCTTATTTATAAGTATACGATGAAGTATTTGACATTTAATAATGATAATAGATTACGTTGGTCATGATGTTAACACTAATTATGTCTTATATAAAGCAACATATATTCTACCTTTCAATATCTAATTTTGTAACCATGTATGTGGAACTTACCACACCGCACTATGCTGCATGGACCGATTTGTTGGTGAAATAACGATTAAAGTTGGAGTTGGAAATCTTAGGAGGATTTGGTAAAGTTGATGTATAATTGATTGTTGGTTATGTTAAGATAGTTAATGAACATTGCGATTAAATTATTAGGATGACAATTTGCATGTTTTGCAATGATAGTTGGTTAACACATCAATGAAGCAAGATAAGATAGAAAGAAATGAAGGTCTTTCGGTTAGTGAGTCGATTGACATAGCCAAGGTTGAAAACTTTGATGTAATCCTTCATATCTAATGATTATAAATAGTAACTTGTATTTAACTAAGTCTTAGGTCCAAATATATGTAATTTAATTACCTTTTATTATGTTTAACTTAGGTTGGTTTTGCTCTTATGGAGGCAACTCAACGTTGGATATAGATGCACAAAGTCATTTGAATAAACTTATTGCATCATACCATCGTGACATGAATGTGTTGAGGACTTGTTTTATGTCTTCACACTATGGCACTAATGAAGAACAACCTTCGAGTTGGCATGAAGATGTAAATGACGTGATGCACCCTTCAATATAAATAATGCTTAACAGTCACATGTTTATTCCAATGGTCAAAGAACATTTGTTGAAAGTAGCATTGGATGTACTCATAGAGTGTCGGAAACACCCTATGTAGAAGAATGTGTGTTCTTTACAAACGAGGATGACCTTCACCCCAAAACACACAATATGTTGGTGCCAATACAATCGTGTAGGGACAACAATATGGATGTAGAGTCACAAGCCTTAGGAAAAATAAAACCATGAAGAGTTATAATCAAAACATTTCATCATAGGCAATGAGCAATTGTGTGCAAGTCACCTTTTGTACAATTTTATGTATCAAAATACAAAAGGGTGAATGAGGAAAAGACACATGTTGCTAACTATGTGTTTGATGAGTCGAGAAATCCTAAGTTAATCTGAAATCACAAGTTTACTAATCATTGTTCTTACAATACGATAATTATGGGTTTTTCTCAAAAAAATAAAAATAATTCTCGTGGCTTTTGTTTCATGAAATTAATAGCGAGGTGGTTTGTGCATATGGTGGTTGAGGCGTGACACGGGCACAACTTTAATGCTTAGAAAATGAGAGATTTATTAATATTCCAATAAGGTTTAGGATAAAATAAAGAACCTCCCTCCCTCCCCTCCCCCCAATTTTGCATCCATCTTTGTAACAAAGGAAGAGACATTATTTAGTTGATTTTCATGTTATGTCGGTACATGAATGCAAAAAAAAAAAAAAAAAGGAATCTCTGTTGTAGACACTTTTTCTCTCCATACTTTAAGGTGAGATTTCTTTCCCGATTACACCAAATGTTGTCCCTAACATAATACACATGTATAGCTTTACTCATACATTATGTGAACACGCTCTCAATGACTTTTTATAGGAAATATGTGGTTCAATGAGCAAGTCAATGTCGAAATCAACACTTAAGAAAAGATTAGGTTAGGTGGCTATTGTTGTCACGTTCAAGCTTAAGAAAATGTTGGATTAATTCGAGGAAATCCACAGCCTCCAATACTCACTGATTGCAACTGTTTTGATACCTTTCTCATTAACATGAAAGACTTAAATACAACTGAAAATAACAACTGACTCAATCCACGACGCTGATATTCAGCTAACAACCCAACCTAAAGACCTATTCTTAAGCCAAAATACTTGGCTGTGAATTAACGGATGATGCCCACGTACAATTATTGGACCCAAATAATTAAATTAATCAACTCAACATGACTCTGACTCAACCAAATTAAATAATAAGCAACCAACAAATTAAATAATAAGCATTACACAACTGGGCCCCAAGTGCACATGACATTGCCCCCCTCATTAAATGACCTTGTCCACAAGGTCTGGAAATTCATTGACTAAGGTAGAATATTCCACCCAAGATGCTTCATCTTCACTGAGCCCCTTCCATTTCACCAGTACTTCGGTCACCGCATGATTTTTTTTCTTCTTCAACCTCTTGTGCAATATTTCTTCTGGTTCTGGTCGAATAACTCCATCCTTGTCTGCTGGTGGAAGAGTAACAACCAGCTGGTGCCTTTCTCCCAACTTCTCCTTTAAGCAAGATACGTGAAACACCGGATGTATTTTTGCCTCAGGAGGAAGCTCAAGCCGATAAGCAACAGTACCGATCTTCTCCAGCACTCTATATGGACCATAGAATCTTGGAGATAATTTCAAATTCCTTCTTTGCACCACCGATTGCTGCTTGTATGGTTGTAAGCGAAGGTAAACCAAATCCCCAATGTTGAAGCTTCTCGCAGTCTTCTTAATATCTGCAAATTTTTTCATTCTATCTTGTGCCAACTGCAAATTTGTACGAAGGATGCGGATGATTTCATCTCTGGTCTTCAAAGTATTTTCTACTTCTTGGAGTTGTGTGGTTCCTGGCGTATAAGGAATTAATTTTGGGGGTGGGTAGCCATAGACAGATTCAAAAGGGGATAATTTGGTAGATGCATGAATGTTAGTGTTGTACCACCACTCAGCCAACGGAAGCCATTTAACCCATCCCTTTGGCTTGTCCCCCGAGAAACACCTAAGATATTGCTCAACCATCTTGTTGACAATCTCTGTCTGGCCATCCGTTTGAGGATGGTAAGCTGATGAAAATTTCAAAGTGGTTCCCTGCAGCTTAAAGAGCTCCTTCCAAAATGTACTCGTAAAGTAGGATCTCTATCAGTAACAATGGAATTAGGCAGCCCATGTAATTTAAAAATATTGGCTAGGAACACCTGAGCAATCTTTGAGGCAGTGTACGGATGAGAAATAGGAATAAAGTGAGCATACTTAGACAGCCGATCCACGACCACCATAATAACACTGTAGCTTTCAGAGTTCGGTAATCCTTCAATAAAATCAAGGGAAATATCAGTCCATACCTTAGTAGGAATTGGCAATGGTTGCAGCAATCCAGCCGGGTGGATATTCTCAGACTTGTTTTGCTGACATATATCACATTCCTTGATAAACCTTCTGACCTCCTTCCTCATTCCTTCCCAATAAAATTCAGACTTAGCTCTATGGAGAGTCTTGTGAAAACCTGAGTGTCCTCCTTGTGGGCTACTGTGCAGCAAATAAAGAATTTGTTCTCTCAACTCCTTTGAAGCTGGAATATACAATCTTCCTTTGTAAAATAATAATCCATCCCTTTGTTTATAATTTTGGGATGCAAGACTTCCTTGTTCCAAATTTTTAATAATCTGCTGCAATTTAGGATCTATAGCATAACTGGTTCTGAGTTGTTCTAGCCAAGTGTTAGCTGGTGCAGTAATAGCATATAGCTTCCCTTCCTTCTGATCTTCCATTTTTCTGGACAGGGCATCAGCAACCTTGTTTTCCTTTCCTTGTTTGTATTCTACCACAAACTCATATCCCAAAAGTTTGGTAATCCATTTTTGCTGAAGAGGAGTACCCATCTTTTGTTCCAGCAAGTACTTGAGACTCTGCTGGTCCGTTTGTATCTTAAAGTTGTGTCCTAAAAGATAAGACCTCCATTTCTTCACTGCTAAGACCAATGCCATCAACTCCTTCTCGTAGGTAGATAGTTGCAAGGCTTTTCCATGAATTGCTTGACTCATGTATGCTAAGGGCCCGCCCTGTTGCATTAATACAGCTCCAACACCAATACCAGAAGCATCACATTGAATAGTAAAAGGAATAGAAAAATCTGGTAAAGCTAAGACAGGAGGGCTAGTTACAGCATGTTTAAGATCTTGAAAAGCCCTTTTTCCGGATTCGGTCCATTTGAAGGAATTCTTTTTCAAAAGGGCTGTTAAGGGGGCTGCTATAAGTCCATATCCTTTGATAAATTTTCTGTAATATCCAGTTAAACCTAGGAAGCCTCTAAGGGATTTAAGGCTGGTAGGAAAGGGCCAGTTAAGCATTGCTTCAATTTTGGTAGGATCAACTTGTACCCCATCTTTTGAGATTAGATGACCAAGATACTCAATTTCAGAACATCCAAAACAACACTTAGATTTTTTTGCAAAAAGCTGGTGCTGTTTTAAAATGTCTAAAACAGTTTGTAAATGATGGACATGGTCAGCAAGGTTTTTACTATAGACAAGAATGTCATAAAAAAAAACCAATATAAACTTTCGTAAATAAGGTTTAAAGATGTCATTCATAAGACTTTGGAAGGTTGCCGGGGCATTGGTAAGCCCGAAAGGCATTACCAAGAATTCATAGTGGCCTTCATGGGTACGGAAGGCTGTTTTAGGTATATCCTCTGGGTGGACCCTAATTTGGTGATATCCCGACCTTAAATCTAGCTTACTAAAGATGGTTGATCCATGAAGTTCATCAAGAAGTTCGTCAACTATAGGTATAGGAAATTTAACCTTAATGGTTTCTTTGTTAAAGGCTCTATAGTCAACACAAAGCCTCCAACTTCCATCATGTTTTCTTACTAATAAGACCGGGGATGAGAATGGACTTTGGCTAGGTCGAACAATACCAGATTGTAACATTTCATGAACTATGTTTTCAATTTCAGATTTTTGAAAGTAAGGGTATCTATAAGGCCCTACACAAACTGGTTTTGCACCTGAATGTAATACAATATGGTGGTCATGATTTCGAGTAGGGGGCAATCCTTTGGGTTCTGAAAACACTTCTGGATATAGGTTAAGAAGGTCATATATTAGTGGCTCAGCAGAAGTTTCAATGGACAGCAAACTGGAATTTTCAAAATCAATAAGCTGAATAACTAGTCCTCTTTTATTTTGCCTAGAAACTTTACCAAATTTTTCTCCTTCTACTAATGAGATACCAGTTGGTGACATACCTTGTAGTTTTCGAGGTTTGTCCCAAACTGAGAACTCCATTTGAAGTCTTGAGAAATCCCAAAGGATAGGTCCCAAGGTTTGAAGCCATTGAACACCCAAAACAATATCACATCCTCCTAGGGTCAAAATGTAAAAATCAATGGTATAGAGATTACCCTGCATATGTAGAGGTACTGCTGCACAACTCCCCTCACTACGAACTGCTTGCCCATTAGCCACTTTGACAGAGAGCCCTTCTGTTGGATTAGATGGTAGGTGAGCCCTTTGAATAACAGATGGGTCCATGAAATTGTGTGTACTTCCCGTATCAACCAAGATTACTACTGCCCTTCCACAAATGTGCCCCAAGAATCTCATTGTTTTTGGGTTTGGTGACCCAACTAATGCATGGATAGATATTCCGGGTTCTATCTCCACTATAGGCGTTTCCTCCTTAGACTTGCTCGCACGCCCTTCTGCAACTTCAGATTTGGGCACCTCATCATCACTTGATTCATCACACTCCATGATAAATAGTCGGGCTGATTTGCACTTATGCCCCGGGGCCCATTTGTCATCACAATTATAACAAAGTCCCTTATCCCGTCGCTCCTTCATTTGGCTAGGTGATAATCTTTGGACCGGAACAATGGCCCTTTTTTCAGGTGGGCTCGGAGGCCCAATAGCCAAACGTGTAGGAACTGATCCTAGCTTTGCAATTCTTCTAAGAGCAGCCACATTCTCTTCTTGCATTTTTGCTAAACCAAAAGCAATATGTAAATTTGAAGGATTAAGCATACGTACCATAAACCGAATATCTTCCCGCAACCCACTTAGGAAACAACTGAGTTTGTAAGACTCAGCCAGTCCTCTAAGTTGGTTTGAAAGAGCCTCAAATTGGCTCTTATAATCTTCCACTGTTGAAGTTTGCTTTAACCGAATAAGAGCTTCCATGGGGTCTTCATAAGGTGATGATCCAAACCTTGTCTGAAGTGCACGTACAAATCCCTCCCAACTACTAATTCCCCCTGCAGCTTCAATGTCCTGGAACCAAACCAAGGCCTTCCCTTCCATATGGAAGGATGCCAATAGGACTCTGTGATGTGGATTGGTTTGATGGTAATTGAAAAATTGATCAGCTCGATAGACCCACCCACTGGGGTCCTCTCCATTAAATTTAGGAAAATCCAACCGTACTGCACGAGTCTGAATTCCCCCATTATCTTCAAAAAGAGGGTTAGTCATCTGTCGTTTAGACCCTTCTGAATCACCTGAATTATGCTTAGTCTTCATTTGCACTAATGTCTGCACATTGGAGGCAACCACTTCTAATTGATGGGCCAGCCCTTCAACCACTTGTTGCAAAGAATTATGATTTTGCTGATACTGCTCTTGATTTTGTTTGACAGCTGCCAAAGATTCAGCAAGCTGGGAATATCTGGTACCTGTACCCTCAGCCATTGGAATGACCTGGCTCTGATACCAATGTCACGTTCAAGCTTAAGAAAATGTTGGATTAATTCGAGGAAATCCACAGTCTCCAATACTCACTGATTGCAACTGTTTTGATACCTTTCTCATTAACATGAAAGACTTAAATACAACTGAAAATAACAACTGACTCAATCCACGACGCTGATATTCAGCTAACAACCCAACCTAAAGACCTATTCTTAAGCCAAAATACTTGGCTGTGAATTAACGGATGATGCCCACGTACAATTATTTGACCCAAATAATTAAATTAATCAACTCAACATGACTCTGACTCAACCAAATTAAATAATAAGCAACCAACAAATTAAATAATAAGCATTACACAACTGGGCCCCAAGTGCACATGACAATTGTGTTGATCTTGAAGAAGGAAATGCATGTACACATATATGATTACTCATTGGTGAACCTATTTTTGGCAAAAAGAATAAAAAATTGACATGATGAGACACTTAATGTGTCAATTTAATCTCATCTTTGAGAATTGTTTAAAATTTATGAACCTTGAAAATGAAAAAAAATAAAATTTAAGATATATAAAAATTACAACAATATATGTAAATATTATATTTTGGCTATCATTATTGATTATAAATAAATATTGATAAAGTCCATTTATTTGACAAGAATGTTATATTTTAGTGTTGAACAAAATGAAATAGAGATTATGAAGTTTAACATTAAGCATGTCATGTAGTGATGTGCCATAAGATTGGTTAGTGTAGTATAATTACTTTGCACAAAACTTGTTGGAATGGATTTTTGTAGGCCTTAACATTACAGAGATGCATAGTTTTCATTATATATAGTTCCCCTTTTAATTGTGTTATATTTTGTAAAAAATATATTTGGACATTTCATCCATATTAGGCATCTTCGTTCATTTTCTATTTCATATTAACGACATACATTTTCATAAATATGTAACCAAACAATATTTATTACTAAAACTCAATATGCTCTGTTTGTCTTAATTGTTACATGTAGATTAAGGACAAACATTAGATTGGGGACAAATATTTGTAATTTCAAAATTATACTTAAAATATTTATTTCAACATTGTTGCTTATGATGATTGTATGTTTTGTAGTTTTACATCTGCTTATTTCAATTTAATGAATGGGTGATCTTGGTCATCAATTAGAATGTTAAAAGGGTGAATTTGTTTTCATCATATCAGAGCATGCAACGGGTTTGCTTTGTTAATGAAGTTTCCAAAGTTGTTGGCTTTATATCGCAGTTAGTAAAAAATTCCCTTTAGGCGAAACAATGTAAATATCAAGAACTTACTTTTACAGTATGCAAATATAATAGGACATTCTAAATTGTAAGTTAAAATTGTATTTTTGATTCATGTATTTATTTTTTAGTCTAATCAAGTCCTATGTTAATAATATAACGCAAATCATGCTCGTTATTGCAGTTGTCATACTGGGATGTATGCTATTCTTTATATGCAACATTGGAATAGAAATGGTCCTAATAGAGCCACTAATTTTGTAAGTTGTTAAATATGATGTTATACCTAGATTTTGAAATTTATAGTTTAAATGTTACCAAGAAATGGGGCCTAACATAAATTTAATGTATAGGAACACAAGCCTTGAAAGACTTGAATTTGCAATTCAAATGGTTCTCACTAATAAAAATGAAGTTTGTGAAATTATTGCAGCTAATATTTGGGCAACCAACGATGCATAATAGTTGTGGGTTACCTTCACAATTCATTTATTTTGATATATTTCATTCAATTCTTTAACTATACATTCTAATTTAAAATCTTATCCCACCATATGTAGTGAATAATAGAATCTAAGGCTATGCCATGGCTTCTTTTTGGTAAAAATGAAGGGATAAGTTATAAATACATTTGCTTCAAGTAGATGCATGGTTGATTTTACTACCAGGTTAGCTGATATCCTCTCCAAATATATATCAAACTATAGTAAATGACTTTTATTTATTTTTGGTATAATATTTACAATTCCTTTGTGCTTCCATATTAGTCTTTATTAGGAGTATAGTTGTGTTCTATTCATTCTTTGTAACTTAAACAAATTGTTTGAACCTTCCTAAAAATCATATTTCCTTCTCATTCAATTGTCAATCTTTCTTCTATTTTCCTCATTCTCCATAACAACCATATATAACACAAACACAATAATTCGAAAAATAAAACAAAATTGATGAAGGTTACCACTATCTCATTTTGCCATCATTTTTCAAATTTTAAATGCATTTCGTTACAAATAAACCCTAAATACATTAAAATATATATTTAGATACAATATTAATGAACATTCAATATGTAGAAATATGCAATGTAATCAAGTTTAAATTACAAAAATGCATAAATCACATAACTATGACAATTTTCAAATCTCAAATAATCAAAATTACAAATCAAAATAAAAATTATCACAAAATTTAATAAAATACATATACCACCTAGAAAAACCCTTACTTCAAAAGTGAAATGCAACTACAATATTTATATGTTTTGTTCCCTCTTTCTCTCAATTGCTTTCTATCTCCTTCTTGAAGGTAAAAGCAAAAGAGGAAGTAAAGGAAGAGGAGAAATTACTTTGTTGGTTGTGAAAAGAGGAGAAGAAAATGGGTTATTTGTCCAACTAGGGTTTATTTGGAGTTGACACTTGGATTGTTGTTTTAGGGTTAATGTTTGGTGGGATAATGAAGATGCCGTTTTCCTTATGGTGATGGAGGAAAAAGAAATTAAGGGATAATGTTTGGAGGTTTGTTTGGGGTTGATGGGTTATGACGAATTGAGGAGCTAACAAATTTTTTATGGATTGTTTGGGTTGTGGTTGTGAACAAAGAAGAAAGAAAATAGGTTTTTGGAGTTAGGGTTTGGTTGAAAATGGAATAAGGTGGGGTTAAATCTCAATATTTTTTTTCTTTTTTGAAAATTATTTTTTTAAAACCCAATCCATACGGATGGTCTAGTTGGATGGTGACATGTACCTGAGCCATGTCATTAGCTTAAGCGGACAGTTGATTTGGAGCTTCCTCACATGGCTTTTCCAACTAGGTGATCCAACTAGAAGTGTTGTTAAAGTGTTGATGACATTTTTGGAAGGCTTTTAAAATCAGTATGGAAAGACATTTTTGTTCCCCAAATTCCCGTGAACTTGAAAAGTAAAAAGTAAAATTTCCAAAAGAGAATTTTTTGCTTCTAATTTATGGTTACATAAATTTCCCTATAAAGGGAACTATTTTTATTAATTCAACCAAAAATATTTTTTTATTTTGTTGGAAGAAAAAATCTATTTTTTTTTTAGAATTCAGCTTCCAAATGCAATTTTACTATTATATATTTACAATTTCAAGTTAATTGAATTAAACACTATTTAAAAAAAAAACAATAACTTCAAAACATGTTTTACTTATTCTAAAAAAACTTTTTTTATTAACTAAACCAAACATAATTTTTTATTTTTTTTATTTTGGAGAAAAAAAACCATTTTTCAGTATTCAATTCTTAAATACAATTTTTGTTTTTGAAAATACAAAGAACTGTTCTTAAAAACTGTTTTCTAAAATAGTTTTAAAAAACAACAACCAAACATACTTTATATAACTGTTAGTTTTTTTAATTTTTTGTTTAAGCACCAAGAGTGTCAATGATTAATTTAATTTAATTCCTATTCTTGTAAAACTTAATTGAAAATAATTTTAGCTTTTATTTTAAGCCAAAGAAAAATACCCTCCAACGGCTTTCCATTTTTTTTACAAGGTCTTTAGAATGACAATAGAAATATATGAAATGGGTTGAGGGTAAAGATTGTACTCAAAGGTGTTTTTTATTTTTTATTTTTTATTTTTATTTAAGAATGAGTTATTTTTTAAGCTAAAATATGTGGAGAGTTAGTGTGGACCCCGCATTTCTGCTCGTGCGTTTCCTACTCGAATGGCGCAAACTCGCTTTATATTTATTTTGAAAAATGATTTTTGAAGTGACTTGGAGTCGCAACTTATTTTTTGTTCTATTTTAAAAGGGAAAACAAAATAAAAAAGAAAAACCCTAAGTGTGATTCCTTATTTGGAAAAGCAGGTCTAAAAAACGGAGTTGGGTTCGAGGGTCAGGTTACCTATTGAGAAGATACGGTGGTGAGCTGTAGCACCCCTTTAAGCCCTATAATAAGGTCTCTACTCAATAAGGTGAAGCAAGTATGACAATTAATAAATCAAACATGGATACCAGGAGAATATCAATCTAGAAATAATCAAGTGAACAAGGAAGACAAGGCGTGTACCTGAGTAATGAGTTATTTGCTTCATGGGAAACAAAGGTGAGTAAACGAATACAGAATAGTCGCATATCTCTCAAAGCAAATCAATCAAGCATGACATTCAATCAACCAATCAAACAATGAGAAAATCACATATGTTGGGCTCCACCAAAGCCCAATTCATTCTTGCTTGAATTAATCCCATAAATCCCATTATTTTGAATTACAGAATTAAATTCGTACTTATTTTAAAACATTTTTAAAAATCAAGGAAAATGGGAAAAATGTTGGCCAAAGAGAAAATGGCAGCAAATTTTATTGAAAAATGGGATTTTCAAGACCTAAAAATTCTAAGGATGAAAAATTGAAGAGTGGCATTATTTAAAAACTGGATTTTCAAATATCATTTGAAAACTGGATTTTGGGAAATTATTTTTAAAATCAAAGAGTAAAAAATTGAAGAATGACACGTGGCCTGCTCCTCTTGTTTCTATTTCAAGCGAGTTAGTATAACTAGCAAAGCAAGAGTTGCATGCTTCCTGAATACGTCAATCACATCAAGCCCATGATCACCATATAAATGTTCAATGCATCTAAGATTCAGAGCTGTGAAGTAGTCCTCAATACGAATTGGACTATCTATTTTGATAATATTATTGTTGATCTTATCTAACAATTCTTCCACACGCTTAGTTGTCACATTTATAGACTCTAACAGCATGTCCAGTTCAAACCTGTCATCTTCACATCGGAATAGACCCTCTTCATATTGGTTTTTGCGCATGTTCTTAAAAGAATAATCCTCACTTCCCGAAGCGACAGATACCCAATAGTCATTCAACACTTCTGCACCAAGTTTTATTCTCTGGCTTGCAGAAGGTATTGGATAATTCTTTGGAAGAAGTCGATAACTGGGAGTGCAACACTCATAGTTAGAGAGATCAAGTTCTTGAATGGGTTTTGCCATATGCTTCTCCTTGTTTTGGGACAAAGACATCTTTGATGGTTGATATTCCTTATTTTGATATAATGATATATTATATCTCAACTCAAGGATCTCCTCCAAATCTCCTAAGAACACTTCATACTCTATATTCATCTTCTCTTGGTCAACTATACTCTTGGAATCATCTACTTCCAGGTTAAGGGATTTAAGCTTCCACAAACGAGGCTTTCCACGCTTTCTTTGGCGCTTCTCTAACTTTCACCTGGAACCACTTCATAACATCATTTTTCGTGACCCTGTGTTGGATTCTAACATGAGGCTTGCGCCTTCTACGAAGACCAACATGGTAACTTAGGCACTCCAGAACAACAAAGAAGTCCATACCTTAAATTCCGATTGATTCTTGGGTCATTCTGGATTGCACTATGAGCGACATCAACCAAGATTATCTCATAGTATTTGTAAGTGGAATCCTCATTGATCTAATAAGAGTTGAGAACCTTGAGACCAGCTAGCTTTCGTCCATCACGTTCCTCTGTAACTAAACTCTTATTGCGATGAAATTTCAGCTGAGTGACACCTTGGTTTGTGGGCTCCATATCGACTGAAACACTGATACTGTTGAGAGTGGCAGATGTTGGTGGAGAGACAGAAGAAGGGGAATCACAGAAATTGATGGCTCCCAAGCATAACCTTCTTTTTAGTTACTGCAAATTCCTAGCACGTTGCCTTCATTAGTTCAGTCATGGCATTCTGCATCTCAACGTCATTAACAAACTTCTGACAAACCGGGGTTGCCAACTGTAGACCCTCAATTTTGTCCCTTTAGCACATGTCTTTAAATTCACTTCCAGTGCTCCACGGTAGTTCCTTGGTGGCCCATTACTACTCGTACGACTTACCATTTTCTGAGTCACCTCGGAGACTTTGGTTAAGGGATTATCCGCCCCTTTATTGTGATCCTCGGTAGTCTTGATTTAGACTAGACTTCACTTAGGCACCCTTGACCCATTTAGGCACCCTAAGCTTATTTAGATACACTTGGCCCATTTGGACATTTTTAGTGTGACTTGTATGACTTGTATGGTTACATGGCTTTTGGGCTCGACTTTTGTTTATTGGTTTATTTTTATTTTATTTTTTAGTTTTAGTTTTATGATTATCATTCACTTTTTATTGGTTATCTTCCTCTTTATATTATTTTCCTTAACTCATTTATTTATTTATTATTTATTTTTGTTTATTTATTTATTTATTTTTATCGTTTCCTAATTTACTTACTTGCTTATCTACTCATTCAATTATTTAACTTCAAAAATTTCATGTTTTTTTTTTGCAAGGAAACTTACTATTGGAGTTTAAGGAAGGTGAGACTCTCCTTGGAAGGTTTTGGAGAGGAATTTGAAATTGGGAAGATTGCTTTTGAATTGGAAGATTTAAAAAAGGATAAGGAGAAAAGAAGAGAGAAAATAGGAGATTTCGCTTTTTTTAGGGAGATTTAGGTTTTAGGGAAATGCGGATATATATACGTGAGAGAGGAAGGAAATGTGAGAGCTTTTTTTTATTGTGGGAGGAGATTCTTTTTTGGTGAGAGGACGCATTGGATGATTGGGAGAAATTCTGAGGATTTTTGGGAGTGAAGAATAGAGGAAACGGAAAAAGAACAATTGCAACCAAGGCTATCCAGGTATGCTTTTCGTTACTCTTGGAATTTTTACCCATGTTCGATTTTTCAGCGTGTTTGTTTTTGAATATTTATTGTATTGTTGATTTTGTGTGGACGGAAAGGGCCACAAATTGTTTTGTTGATATTGGTTGTTTATTTATTTTTGTCCCTAATCTGTTTGTGATCTTCCCCATTAGCCTGAGCCCATTGAAAAATCATGAGATGTGGCTTTATCTTATTTTGATCTCGCGTGTTTGTTCCCCCTTGCTTCTCTTTATTCTCTACCATACTCGTTTTTGTTTTTCTTCCTACTCGTCCTATGTCCATCAACTCTTCATATGGGGGTGACTCCAAAGCTTGGGCATGCAATCACGAGATTCAGCAAAGAGATCAGCCCCTTCATAATTCTGGCTAGACATGCCATATTGTGGGTTCATATAAGAGAAAGCCCATGATAGTTGCCATTATTTTCCTGTTAATGGTTCTGTTCTATTGTAAAAACTGCTGTCACAATACAAGACCCAGAGGAGATTCTTCCAAATAGTCATGTCCAAGTGGCTTGTCAGCCGTCTATGCACTTGTTAAGGTTGGTGGCAATCATGTAAATTTGTGGATTCATATGGAGATCAGAGATATGGCTTCTCGGAATTCCACCAGTTCAGGGTATATACATTGAGGGCAAATTGAGGAGCACGAGAGTTGTTTGAAGAAATACCAATGAGAAGAAAATTTGGTTTTCCAGATCGCAATGATAAATGTGAGTGAGAGGGATAGAGAAAAGAAAATACTTTCACGGTTTTAGGGAAAAAGATAAGAATAACACTCCACATTTTTTTAATAAAAGAAACAACCCAGTTTTTTTTATCTCTTTGGGAAGTAGCAGTCCACAATTTTTTTAATCAAGGAAACATCCCAGTTTTTTTATCTCTTTGGGGAGTAGTAGTCCACAATTTTTTTAATCAAGAAAACAGCCCTGATTTTTATCTCTTTGGGGAATTGGTGAAACCCCTACATAAGAAAATCTTTTCAAAAATTATTTCTGTTGCCACCTTTGTCACTTGTTGAAATTATGTTTATCTTTTTTAGGAATTGTATACAAGATGTGTGTGATAATTAATGTTTTCATATACTTTGATAATTTTTGTTATGCTAATTAGATAACAAGCATGCTAGGGTTTCTTTATTTTATTATTATCTAATCCCTCATGTCTTATGGAAGCGCATTGTAAGTTATCTATGCTATCCAGGTACGCCCCCCCCCCCCCCTCTATCACCTACTTTCTAAATTTTGTAAACAATCATGTCACTATGAAATATGCATATGTTTGATAATTCTTAGGTGTTTAGATGTATGCTTGATTCGCTATGATTAAATACATGTTATGTGCTATACTTTTATACTAACTCTGATGTTTTGTGATAGCGCTTGAGAAGCGGTCTGGGTACGCATCCTAACCTTCCTTTATTGTGATTTGATATTGTTTGGCATGCTATTTTTTGGAACCACCTAGCCTACTTAGGTATCCATAATTAACCGATTAATTGCCACATTCCCCTTAACTTAGCTAGTAGAGACTTTTAGTGGGCTTAGAGGGGTGCTACCTTTTAAAAGTACCTTCCCAATAAGTAACCTGATCCTCGGACCTAGATTCAGGTTTCCCAAAGACATGTTTTTCCAAAAATTATGGAGTCACTTTTTTTAGGGTTTTTCTTTCTTGTTTTATTTTCCCTTTAAAATAAAAATAAAATAAGTAGCGACTCCAACTTTTCTAAAAATTAATTTTTCACAAATAAAAAGCGAGTCTCGCCGATCGAGTGGGGGCGCACGTGAAAAATGTGGGTCCACACCAACTACATGAAGAAGCTACCAAGTCGCAGTGTACGATCTAGCTTCTGAAAGAATCTTGCCGCTATTTGTGCTCACGGCGGCAGAGGTACCAGGAATCCTTCTCTCTAAACTGACTAGTAGTAATGCTGAAGCTCCCAAAAATTAAATGCATTAACCTTCTCTGTTTGTTCAACCGCTTTATGATTCTCTTCCTTCTATAATGCTCACTCTTTTATCACCATCCAAAGATGCTGAAATGAGAGAGCCACGTGGAATGAGACTCTCGACATGTCTAAACTGGGTTCTCATGTGGAGTCATGGAAGATGGGTCCGAAAGGTGCACACCATGTAGATGCCCCCTTATTGATATGAAAGAATGTATTGAATGATTAATCTATGGACTGAGAGACAGGTTGGTGTGAGACTTGCTATTAATGCTTGGTATGGTGGGTATGAAAGATAAGGAATAGGTGAGCATAAATGGTGATATGGGTATGGTGGCAGCGGGTAATAAATAGAGAGAGGGGTATGGTTATGAGTATGGTAGAGTATGAAGTTGGAGGTGGGGGCCCGAATGTTAGGATATGGTGATTTGTAGGATGAGGATATAAGTGATGAATGTAATGATGGGTATGGTGGTATGAGCTGCAGGTCCTAGAGTTGATAGTTGTATGCTATTTGGCTGTGGATGATGGAATTTACATGTTTCACCAAACTTGCAAAATTTTGTCTCCACATAGTAAGAACACTCTTTTCATCTTTCTTGTCAAAATCAGAAGCGAGTTTTAGCTCCACCATGCATCTACTCTAGATGTTTGTTTGACTCATTCAATTCTTTGTCTGTGGCCTTCTACAGAAGTGCATGCTCTCACTCTCTTGTTGTCGCTTCATCCATCTCCCCAGAATTTGCACCACTTATAATTTCACCCATTGGATAATCAGATGATTCCATATTTTGCAAGCCCCTCTTGAGTCCATCATTTTTTATAAAACAAATACTGTTTTCTTAAGCATTGGATTCATACTGCCCTATAATAGCAAGAAATGAAGTCTTCGAGGTATCCTTCAAGTAATAATAAACCATACGGCTGCCCTGCTCCAAACAAATTATCTGTTCTTCCCATGCCTCAAAATGAGGAATATTTGCAGGCATTCTGATTATTGAAAGGCCCACGTGAGTTGGCAACTGAGAACAACACCTAGTGTCTTGATTGATAGCAACCCATGTTCAAAAACCCCCTAAGACCCATTTATGTGCAGAAGATTCCCTGTTTCAGGAAACCCACTCCATGAAATCATTTTCTTGTCCCAAGCTTAGAACTGTGCCCATATGAAAACCAATGGCAATGCTAACAAAACTCTTCTCCTCGGGAATACGAATGGCCACCGAGAATAGAGAGTAAACAACAAGGGAGCAAACATGAAAACAGAGTATCAAATGAACTAAAGAAAACACCGACTTGAGCCCCATCTCATATTGAAGTCGATGGGCTTACGTATAGGTGGGAAAAACCAAGTGGAAATAAGATATAAAGATATGACTCAGACACTCAAAGGAGAGCTAAAAAGGAATTGGATCACTCTTAAACAAATTCCACACAAAGAACAAGGCATAGATTTATTAACATAGTCACAACAACCCAAAGAATATCAAAGACAATCAATATGTGGTATAACAAACATACTTGAAAATGCACCAAATGTCTTCCCTAGCCTCTTCTCTCCTCATCGCTTTCACTTCCTTTGTAAAAAAAATGCATTTGTTCTTCTCTCTTTTTCTCCCCAAGCTGCTCACTGGTTCCCTCTCAAGCTCTCTCAAATTTTTCTTTTTCTTCCTCCTATTTTCCTTCCTCTCTCTCGCTATCTTGATCCCCTTCTTCATTTTGAGCTACAAACTATCAGTAGGAAAGCAAAAGCCACAAGCGCAGCTCTGCTCATTTTCACCAAGCCCCCGATCAATCAACCCATCAATCACAACAAAAATACAGGGATAAAGCAAAAACAAAAAATTAGAATGAACATTGAGGACAATGCAAATAGGAGAACATGCAACTTTCTGATGTACAAGGCCTCATTTCAGGTGACATCCATGGGTTCAAAACAGGTGGATCAATGAATCAAAGAAAACTCAAGAACATAGCATGTATATAGAGGAATAAATTCAACCAAAACAAACAAATAACTTTGCCTATCCACACTAAAGCAGCAAACTGATGCTCAGGAAGACAACTAAAAATGAGGGTAAAACAGTGCAAAAATGAGAAAACAAAGAAGCTATAGTTGCCATATGTGGAAAGCTCTCCTCAAGCAACCCTCCGCTCCCTTTTCTAAAACTCTGTTTTTCCTCCTCTTCAAGCTCTCTACCATTCCCCTCGGTCTAGCTAATTTTTTTTCTTTTCTTTAAGCTCATTTCCTCATTTACTCCCTCTTTGCAGCTCGTCTTTTTCAAAATTCCGATTTCTTTTAAATTTAATTTCCAAAATTCCAATTCTAAAATCTAATTTTCAAAACTCCAATTTTTAAATAATTTTTGAAATTTCAATTTCTTTCAAATTTAATTTCCAAAACTCCAATTCTCAAATAATTTTCAAAATTCTAATTTCTTTCAAATTTAATTTCCAAAATTCCAATTCTTAAATCTAATTTTCAAAACTCCAATTTTCAAATAATTTTCGAAACTCCAATTTCTTTCAAATTTAATTTCCAAAACCCCAATTATTAAATTTAACTTTCAAAACTCCAATTCTCAAATAATTTTCGTCATTTCCAATTTCTTTCAAATTTTATTTCCAAAATTCCAATTCTTAAATTTAATTTTCAAAACTCCAATTTTCAAATAGTTTTTGAGACTTCAATTTTCAAATAAATTTCAAAACTCTAGTTTTTTTTCAAATAATTTTAATTTCACTACAATTTTAAAATATTTTTAATTCTACTACTTTTCATCATTCATTAGGATTTTAAGTCACTAAAAATCATGTTTTTAAATAAACTTGCTACCTTTCCTTTCAGGTAAACACTTTTCTCAAATTTTCTTTGATTTTAAGATAATTTTTCATTTTCTTTAATTTTTAATAAGCATGAATGAGTTTTCATAATTTCAAAATAATAGAATTTATGGAATTGATTCATGCAAAAATAAATCGGGTTTTGATGGGGCCCAACATGATATTTTCTCATTGATTAATTGATTGATATGCTATCTTAACTTGCCTCACTTTATCACATGCGTGTGACTGTTCTGTGTTCGTTCACCAACTTTTGTTTTCCATGAAGCAATCGGTTCACTACTCAGGTACAATCTTTGCCTTTTTTGTTCATTCGATTATTTTTTGGATTGATGTTCTTTTTGAGTATCTACGTTTAATCAATCAATTGTTATACGTGTTTCATCTTATTTCGTAGAGACCCATTTTAGGGGCTTAGAAGGGTGCTACGGTCTTTACCGTACATTCCCAATAAGTTACTTGACCCTCGAACTCAGATTTGGTTTTTCGCAGACCATATTTTCCAAATAAGGAGTCACACTTTAGAGTTTTATTTTCTTATTTTGTTTGCCCTTTAAAAATAAAACAAAAATAAGTAACGACTCTAAGTCATTTTCTAAAAAAAATAAATATTTTTCAAATAAAAAGCGCGTTCGTGCCATTTGAGTGGGAAATGCACAAGCAGAAATGTGGGGTACATAATTAAATTTGTAATGTGGAATTATTTCATGACTTTTAACTCTTAATGGAACAAGCAAAGTAATTTTAAACTACATTATCAAACCAAGTCATTTTATTTTTCCTCTCTTTTCAAAGCCAAAATGAGAAATTAAAAATTGGTGTTTTTTTTTTTAAATTTTTGTCACAATGAAAACCTAAAATTATGGGCAAAATATTTTGCTAAAATGCAAAAATTTAGTAATTTTTTTTCTTAAAAAAATTCAAAATTAGTTAAAGAATTTTCTTTTGGGGAAAAATTCAATTGTACTTTCGTTATTCACCAAATAATTATTTTAAGTCTTTTATTAAATATTAAATAAAAGTATAAATAAATGGATTAAAATATTAGAAAATAAGATCTAAGTATGAATAAAATAACGAAACTAAAATATAAAGAAAAAAAAGAAAAAGAAATCGTCTCAAGATATAAAAGAATGGGCGCCATAGCTAAGAAAACATTTTTATTATTTTTTTAAAATTTTGATTTTGATTTTTTTATTTCCGATTCCATATTCGAAAATTACTTGGGAAAACCTCTTGGGATAAAAATTGAAAAAGCCACAAGAATGGCAGACACTGAAGCAATCCTTCCTCTCTGCCACGCTTCAACACCCAATCTTCTACAGAAGAGGATGACGACGACGCTGCATTCTCATTGATTACAACCACCATCATCGCCAACATGCTCTTGCAAACGACGCCGTTTCACCCCCACCCTCATCTCCACATCCGAAAACGCTTCCATTTTCCCAGAAATCCATCAGTTCCTCTTCGCATTTCCGCTTCTCAAAACGGAGACAAAGAGGATTTCATCACCAGGGTTTTGAAGCAAAACCCCAGCCAAGTAGAACCCAAGTTCCTAATCGGCCAAACTCTCTATACCCAGAAGCAGAAGGACGAAGCTTTCAATAAAAGTCGACAAAATCGATGGAATTGGCTAAGGTTGATGCCGAGGAAGGGGGAGAAAAATGGGGTTTTGGAGAATGAGGAGGTGGGTTCTGAAGCTGTGTTTCTGAAGGATATTCTGAGGGAGCATAAGGGGAAATTGTACGTGCCGGAGCAGATATTTGGGACGAGGTTGTCGGAGGAGGAGGAGTTTGCTCGGGACTTGGAGTCGTTGCCGGTGATGAGTTTGGAGGAGTTTCGGAAAGCGGTTGAAAATGATAAGGTTAAGGTGGTGATTTCCAAGGATGAGAGTTATGGTTTTGGGAATTTCATTGTAGAGCTCAAGGAAATTCCTGGTGACAAGAGCTTGCAGAGGACCAAATGGTGTGAAAATGGGGTTTCTGAATTTTGTTTGTGTGTTTGCCTTCTTTTTTTGCCAAGATGGTTTTTTTTTCCCTCCTATTTTTGTTGTGGAAATGGGTTTTTTTAAATGTTCGTCATTTGTTTTGGTTTCTATTTGATTGTTTTCTAATATTGTTCTGTGATTTTCATTTTTTATTTTTTTTGTATAAAGCAATAGTTAATTTTTTAATGCATGAATTTTTAGGGCGATGAAGCTGGATGAGGATCAAGCATACGAGGCTATGGCGGGGTACACAGGCCCTCGATATGAAATAGAGAGGACGACCAAGGTGATTATCGATTCTTTGATAAACGCAAAGTTATTTGTCCATTTGATTTTATGTTAGTATATATGCCAGAATCTACAAGAAGTTTCTATGTTCAAGATGAGTTCACTGCTAGGCCTTTTGATGTGGTTCCATCTTAGCTCTGTGAATAAAAGAGCTGGAAATTAGGTTCACATTTGGAAGGGAGTGTTTCTTGTTGGCTGGGTTCTAGGTTTGTTTCTCATGAAGTTCCTTTTCTTATCCACATTAATGGAAAATAGAGCCTGAGTAGAGTTCAAACCTGAATATGTGGTAATAAAGTAGAACTGAAATATTAATACTTAGAACAAAGGTCCCATTATCAAAATCTCTATGAAATTTGTTTGCATGAAGGGGATAAAATAACAAACCAATCAATGATAAACATTGCTTAATTTTTGGATTCTCATGTCATCAAAGAATTGAGGGTTAATTTATATTTTCCAATATTCATCTTTAAGGCTTTTTTAGTGTGTGTAGTGCTTCTTGCTTTTGAGGAGCTGAAGTATCAAAGCGTAACGGACACATATACTTATAATTGATATTGCAGGCATTGTCTGTATCATGCAAAACACACTGCAGAAAATGGCTACACTGTTGAAACTTACTGTTCAAGAATTTAAAGATCTTTGTTTTTTGCCTGTTAATATGGGAGGTTCCATGTTAGATTCCTAGCAGGAAAAAAATGTTTTATATATACAGAAATGTATTTGCTAGTTCTGTTATGGTGCCTTATAGCTGAATTTTCTGTTGCAGTCTTGGGTGGGGAAATTGCCCGAATTCCCTCATCCGGTCGCATCTTCCATATCTAGTAGAATGATGGTAGAGCTTGGAATGGTAACAGCTGTAATGGCTGCTGCTGCAGTTGTTGTTGGAGGATTCCTTGCCTCAGCGGTATTTGCTGTAACCAGTTTCATATTTGCAACAGCTGTATATGTTGTATGGCCTTTAGTCAAACCATTTTTAAGGCTTTTCACTGGTATCATCTCTGGAATTTTAGAGAGAGTTTGGGACAATGTCATTGATGTTTTTAGTGATGGGGGAGTTTTCTCCAAGTTGAATGAAATTTACACTTTTGGTGGTATATCGGCCAGTCTTGAGATGCTGAAGCCAATCATGCTGGTCTTTTTGACCATGGCCCTTCTTGTCCGTTTCACCCTTTCAAGAAGACCTAAGAATTTCAGGAAATGGGTAAGGCATTATTTGCCACATTTTAACGAATTGACTGATATTGTGCTTTATTTGATCACCATGAATTTTCCTTCATACTGTGTTTTTGTTGACAGGATATATGGCAAGGCATTGAATTTTCACAATCTAAAGCACAAGCTCGTGTTGATGTTAGTTTCTTTTAATTACCTACTTCACATATTCTTGAATGTTGTTATAGTTAAAATTGAAATCCTAAGGCTTCTATTTTGCTATGAAATTCTTTCAGGGTTCAACAGGAGTCAAATTTAGTGATGTTGCAGGGATTGAGGAAGCAGTTGAAGAACTCCAAGAGGTTAGGGATTTAATTCCATCCATCACTTGAAATAAATCATGTGTGCAAAGTGTTGCAGCATATTTTGGTTGTTGAATTATGCTCATTTGCTTTCTTTCATACCACATTCTGTTCCATTTAGGTGTTGTTCAAGAAGAGACCCTTGATTATATGTTCCCTTGTATTTTATCTCTTTTATATGTGTAGGGACAGAATGTTTGTTTGTTGGTTGCTTTTTTTTTTTTTAAAAAAATGATATAGTCAAACAAAAGGAATTCATTAAAGGTGCCTAACAAAGAGGGGGAGAAACCCTAGTACACACAATGTATACAAACAGCTCAAAACACTCAGAAACACCATAGCTAAGCTAACCAACAAAATGGCTTTTGTTGATTGCTTCACTTCCTGTTTCCTTTTGAGCAGAGAGATCAATTTGAATCCTTTCTGAAAGATACCTGTGAAAAAAAATATCCATTTTCAGTTTTGTGTCATTTGCATCAATGAAGTTTTTTATCATCATGTGCTTGGACTTTTGTAGAGTTCTTGTTCTATTGGGCTGCTGGGCCTTCTTTTTGGTTACTTTTCAGTTCCATCATTTTAATATTTTGGAAGGTTGAAAAATTAAATTTTCTGTGCAGTCCTTTTTTTATTTTTAGTTTTTAATTTTAATTTATTTATTTTTTTATTTTTAAATTTCATGCTATCCCCTCTTCATCAGTTGCTGATATGTGTTTCCACATTTTATTGTTTCTGATGTTGGTGATCCCTTGCCTATTAGCTTCTATCATTTTTTCCCCAAATGTATTTCCTTCATGTATGGATATATATATCATTTTAGATTTGAGTCAGTATTTTTGATTTAGCAAAGGTAATTGACTCCTTGTTTTTTGTTTGATTAGCTGGTGAAGTACCTGAAGAACCCAGAACTATTTGATAAAATGGGAATAAAGCCCCCACATGGGGTCCTTCTAGAGGGCCCTCCTGGATGTGGCAAGGTTAGTTAGATTCTTCCACTGGTTTGCCATATGTGAGACTGTATAAAAAATTTGAAAGATGCATCATGATTTGCCAGACATTGGTTGCCAAGGCCATAGCTGGCGAAGCTGGTGTTCCATTTTACCAGATGGCTGGGTCAGAGTTTGTTGAAGTTTTAGTTGGTGTTGGTTCTGCTCGAATCAGAGATCTATTTAAGAGAGCCAAGGTGATTGTTCTAGCCATTTATGTTTACATTTTATGTGTGGGTCTGCTTGTTATCAGTTGTCATGACATGATTGCAGTGAATTGTGACCACTTTCTCTTTGGTCCAGATTTTATGTCTCAACACTTGAAATTGAATAATTTGGTGAGGCTGCACACTTTGAACTAACTTTCTCTAGTTATTTCACTAGGTTGTGCAGGGAATTTAAATTCCATAAAAAACAGTAAATTGATACCTTTCTCTATTTAGCTGTTGTATCAGTATAAAGAACAGCCTTAAAGAAGTGTTTCAGGAGTATTGGACTTCCAACCCACTTAGGGTGGGCATGAACTTCCATTCGTATGTGAGTTGACCCATCTCTTTCAATTGAACATGAAGACCATTCTCTAAAAATGAACATGAAGGAGCCTTTAAGCTGAGGTAATATATCCTAACAATTGCCACCTTCTTTTGGTAAATAAGTTTAGGATGATCTAGATGAACTTGTTTTACGGTTGGGGTAGCCTAAAACTGATGCAGGACAAGAAAGTAAAATGCAAGGAGAGTAGTGTAATTGTGAGAACTCTAGGAATCACTCCTATAAACCTTTGGCTTTACACCCAAGTGCTCTTTGTATCACACAAAGAAAATAGTGGCTGTTGGAAATTTTATCATTCATTCACTAATTATTTTTGAAAGACAGATCATTTACCATATAGAACTTCTCTAGGAACTTATAACTCTTTGAAACCAGTCACATAGTAGTGATGCAACTTGAAAATAACAAAAACTTGGACTAACTATTAGATCACATTAAAGCCTCTTGGAAAATGACAATATTAATGATTGAAAATAGTAGCTTATAACTATTGACTAGGCCCATAAGTTTATTTCTGAAAAGTACTTTCTAGGTTGAACCCATATTAAATTATATAAGATCCCAACTAAGCCCATTATCATCTAGAGTGTCAAATCAAAGTTTGGACCTTGGACCCCATTCCTCTGCACCTTTGATAAACTTTTAAAGGTGGCTGCCACTTGTTTCCATCAACACCTTGGGCTTTGGAAAACTTGACCCTAATGAGTTAAAGGCATGAAATCCTTCATAAAGGTTTTTGATTCAAGTGTTGGAATTCTCTATCTTTGATCCATGTGCAATCTGAAAGTGGCCTCCCTCTCTATTTGGCAAGATACTTTTGATAGCCCCCTCCTTTAGTTGAAACAATTTGGTGATCGATGACGTCTTCAATTTCCTCTTTTAATTGAGGAGCTGGTGGTGATTGAGCATTTGGGCCACCATTAGTTGTAGCATCTTCAAGTTTAGAACATAGAATGAGTTCCTCGATGTTGATGATGTTACTAATGCTCATATTTTCTAGCAAATCAAGAACATAAGCTTTGGAGCTAATTTTCTTGAGTACTTTGTATGGACCAACATTCTTTGAGTGAAGTTTCTTGTATGCACCTTTAGGATATTGTTCAGGCTTCATCCTTACCATAACCATATCTCCTTCATTAAAATCAACAAATTTTCTTTTCAAATCAGCAGTGTCTTGTAATTCTCATTGCTGACAACAATCTTCCTTCAAACATCGTCATGTAAATCATGTATATGCTTACTAAAAGAATCAGCTTCAACACTTGGTTTTGCCTCCATTGGTAATAGAACTAAATCAATAGGCTTCCTAGAAAGCAAGCCAACCGCCATCTCAAAGTGGCTGCGACCTGTAAACCTATTTACTGAATTTTCTTATGTAAACTCTGCCATTGTAAGAATCTGATCCAAATTAGTGACATGTTCTCCAACTAGGCAGGAAAGTAGATCACTTAAACTTCGGTTAATACCGTCTGTTTGACCATTAGTTTGGGGGTGAAAAGTAAATGAAAATTTCAGCTTTGTGTTCAACATCTTCCATAAGCTTCTCCGAAGATAACTCATTGCATCGCGATCAGAAACAATAGTCTTGGGCAAATCATGAAGTTGGACAATTTCTTTGAAAGAGTTTAGCAACATGGGCAGCTTCCAAAGTCTTTGAAGATGGGATAAAGTGCACTGTTTTAAAGAATCAATCTACCACGACAGATTTGGAATCAGGTCCCCTGAAAGTTTTCAGCAAACCAAGGACAAAATCCATGCTTAGGTCTTGCCATAGCTCATGTGGCACAAGGTGTGGCATGTAGAGTCCTATATTTTCCTTCCTTCCCTTTGATAGTTGGCATTTGCGACATTTAGAAACATTCTTAGCCATATAAGCAATCTTTTGTCATTGCAATTGTTTTATCTCTTCCAAAATGACCAGCTGCCCCCTAGGATGCAACTTCCATATGATGTGCTCTCGAAGTGATGTGTTAGGTAAGCAATGGCAGGTCCTTTTGAAGAGGTATCCATCATGCAACAAAAAAATTTGGATATGCTCCCAAGTTCCCTGCTGGCTGCTACTAGTTCAATATATATAATGCTGAAATCCTTGCAAGAATGATAATCTGGCTTCAACAAATTAAATCCAACAAAGCCATAAAAGAAAGAATATACACCACTCAGCCAAGAGAATTAGTTGCCTTATTCTCAACACTTGATTTATGCTTAATAACAAAGGTGTATTCTTGTAAGAAGGAGACCCGTTTCCCATGCAGATGGTTTAGCTTCTTTTGAGAGTTGACATTCTTTAGAGCTTCATGATCAAAATATAAAACAATCTACTTTGGAAGCAGATAATGGCACCAATAGCGCAAAGCTTGAACCACTGCATAGAATTTTTTGTCATAGATCAAATATCTTTGCTTTGCTTCATTTAATTTTTCGTTGAAAAAGGCAATAGGATGTCTTTCCTGACTGAGTTCACCTCCATTTCCCACATTTGATGCATCACAAGCTACTTCAAATACTTTTGAAAAATCAAGTTGTAAAACAGGTGCTTTAGTTAGCTTCTTTATTTTTTCAAAAGCCTTTGTTGTTGCCTTAGTCTAACTAGATCGGTTTTTCTTCAAACAATGAGTGATAGGAGCCATAATAATGCTGAAATTTCTGATGAAACATCAATAAAATGTTGACAACCCATGAAAACTTTGTACCTCCTGCAATGTTCTAGGAATTAGCCATTCTAGGATGGCTTTTACCTGATCAGGGTCTACTTCTAACCCCTTAGTTGAAACAACAAAACCTAGGAACACAATAGTTGGGGTTATGAAGGAACATTTTTTTAAAATTTATCTAAAGTTTCTCTTGTCGAAGAATTCTCGTAACTTGTTGCAAATGGGAAACATGATCTTCCTCAATCTTGTTATAGATTAAAATATCATCAAAGCAAACAACTAGAAACTTGCCAACAAATGGTTGTAATACTTAATTCATGAAATGCATGAATGTGCTAAAGAGCATTTGAGGCCAAATGGCATGACTAGCCACTCGTAGAGACCATCCTTTGTTTTAAAAGCAGTCTTCCATTCATTCCCGGGCTTTAACCATATCTGATGATACCCACTCTTCAAATCTATCTTTGAAAAGATGTAAGAACCGACCATCATATCCAACATCATTGAGCTGAGTAATGGGAAACCGATATTTAATAGTTATCTTGTTGCTTGCACGATTGTCTACACACATGCACCAATTGCCATATTTTCTTGGGGTTAGTAAGGCAAGGACAGCACAAGGACTTAATACTTTCACAAATAAATCCCTTGGATAGCAGCTCCTCCACTTGTCTTTGAAGCTTTGCATATTCAATTGGATTCATACAATAGGCCAGAAGATTAGGCAATTGAGATCCTTTTATGAAGCCTATAGCATGCTGAATGATGCAGAGTGGCGGGAGTTTACTAGGTAGCTTTACTGCAGCTATATTTGAGAAGTCGTTGAACAATTTAGTGACCTTTGTAGGTGTGGAAGAAATGCTTCCAGCATCTGTCATGTCTACTTCTTTCATCACTACAACATATATAACCCCATTTTCCTTGCTTTCCTGCTGAAACTTCTTAGTAAGAATATGAAGAGAACTACTCTTCATGCCTTCAACAACTTTTGAATTCGTTATTTTCCCATTTTAGCAGCAGTCATGGCTTTCAACACAACCTTTGGTTCTTGAACTATGTGTCCTTGAACATTCTTCCCTTTACTCTATAATTACTTGAGGACCTTGGCCTGTTGGCTAGAGCAAAAGCTCGTTAACGCACATGGATTTTTTGTACATAGATATCTGTAACCTTTACCTATGCAAGAGGGAAGAGATTCTCTACTACTCTATGCATAGCTTTCCTTTGATGCACCAACTACACTAGAGTCCTTTTTGACTTATTCTAAGGTTTGTTCATGCCTACAGCTATGAATGTTTGTAAATTATAGGTTTTGCAGAGCTTAGGATTCATTCTGGGCATAGAGCTAAGCATTTTTTGTGTGGTTCACGTATGTCAGTGTCCTATATGAAGGTCCTAGGAGTTGCTTCTAGTACAGATGGAATAGCCTAGCCTGACATGCCTCCTTGCCCTTTTCTAAATTTCTCTGAAGTAGCTAAACTACTCTTCTCAAGCTAAGAATGCCTGCCATGAGTTCTGACTATTTGACTTTATATATTTGGTGGTAAGCATGCTGCTATATTGTATTGCAGATTTGTTATCCTTTAAATATAATAATAGCAGATTTGTTATCCTTTATTATCCTTTAATATAATAATAATTTGACTTTATATATTTGGTGGTAAGCGTGCTGCTATATTGTATTGTAGATTTGTTATCCTTTATTATCCTTTAATATAATAATAATAATAATAATTGATAATGTATGTTGGTGTCCTATATGAAGGTACAAGGTACATAATAATAATGTATGTCGGTGTCCTATATGAAGGCACAAATGAAATAGCCTAGCTGGCCTGATGTGCCTCTTTCAAGGAAAATTTGAATTGAGTCAAAATTATTCAATTAAAACTGAAGAACAAACTATTTCTCTTAATCAAAATCTTGAAAGTCTTCAAATATTGAGTCTAAACACTATTAGTTGATATAAGATAAAATTTAATTATATTCATATATGATTAGTTCAAGTTGCAATAAAACCCTTGTTTTGCTTAGTTCTAGATATTTCTGTGTTTGTTTGCCTAAGAGATGGTAGGGCAGCAAAATTTACTGATTTTGTTCTTAGTATGATAGATTCAAACCTTGCAAATGGTCTTGTCTATTTAACTGTTATCCAAATTTTTCAATGAATATAAATGATCTAAGTATTTTGTTAAGTTTAACTTTAAACATAAAAACAAAAAAATTGAATTTTGTAGAAGAAGCTCAAACAATAGCAATAATTTATAGGATATATTATAAAGTAATGACTACTCAATTAAATCCTAAAGTTGTGTGTCAATCTGTCAAAGATGAAACATTATTACTACAATATAATCCTCATAATACTCGAGCTTTTGTTCTTAAAAAACTTAAATGGAATGAAATTACTAAAGGAGGTTAATGAGAATTAAAAGATTTAATAAATCCAAAACCAATCAAACCTCTAGCAACTTTTTCAAAAATTATACGACATACGGATGGTATTGTTCAAATAAAATTTGGTCAATCTTCAAGATATTTATTTACTCAAGAATTTTTCTCAATTTTGCTCTAAATATTCTTATTCCTATTTATCAACAACAAGAATCTTCGTCCATTTACCCTACTCATTCTGATATGTGTCCTTCTCAAGTCAATATTATTCATAAAAGAAATTATAATAAAATTCCTTTGGAGCCTAATGTTGAATGGATTAAATTAGATTATTCCCCTTATAATGATTCTAGAAGAGCCTATTTCAAACACTTCCTTCTTAATCTAGAAATGCTTTAAGAAAATAATATGAAAATTACATGGAATAAAAGAAAATGACAATTCATTTTTTCCATTGGTTTTTCAAATTTAGAAAACAACGTAAATAACTTACAACTTTAAAAGATGAAGGTGACTTACAAATATCATTAAAACATTCATCCATAATTAAACAACAAAAAACAATTTCAGCAATAACAACAAAATTAGGTTCTCAACCACCTCTAAATAATCATCAATTCAATTTTGATAATAATTCAATTTTTGCTTTATCCTTCAAAATTCCAAGAACAAAAGACAAACAAAGACCCATAATTTTCAAAGATATTAGACAAATTCAACAATTAAATTATACAAATCGTTCTCTTCAACATTTGAATCAACAAACAACAAAAATTTCTCAATTTTTGTTTTTCTTCTTAATGAATTTATCCAAAGGTGTTAGGAATATTGAAACATTTTCAAAACTTACAACTTGATAACTTTGAGGGTGTTAAGAGCATTGACGAGAGGTTAAAAAAGTTACTATTGAGGAATAGCAATTTGTCTCCTCACTTTAATTTATTTCATGTTTTGAATTAGCTTTTAGGATAGGAAACTTCACCATCCACTTTTGAGTACACCAACTACTTTTCAACTTTGTTTTTTTTTATTTTTATTTTTTATCTTCACATCTTCATATCTTTTCACAATTTTTTTTTTTTTCAAATGTACAAACATGCATATAGAGATTCTTTCATTTTAGAGTCTGTTAATTCATCATTTCTTGAAGGAGGAGATTTTCAAAATCTTCTCTGTCTTGTCTTTCTTTTGACATGTTCTTTCTTATAAAAATTAATAGATAAGAAAATTGAGATCGATATAGAAAAAGAACTTCAGGAAGGTCACTTGAAAAAATGATTTTTTGAACGTTATCTTCGGCAATGAGTTTATTTATAGTTAGAAGAACTATAAATCTTAGAGTCTAATTGTTTGACAGTTATTCTTGATCTCCAATGATGAATTTGTTTTTTGAGACTTGCTTTACAGGGCTAAAGGGCCTTTAAACAAAGGGTGTTTTCTTGAATTAGTTTTGAGGAAAATGAGATATTGAGCAGGATAGACTCCTCCATCGTTTGATCATTCAAGAGGTGAATCATTGAATGAAGGAATTCAATACACATGTTGTTAATTTTCTTCCAAATCCATCAATTTGCTTAGGATTGGAGAAAATTAGTTGATGAATCAACCCATAATCCATGAGGAGAGCAGGGGTTAGTTCAGTTTGTTCATTGTTGAATCTTATTGTTATTGGACGAAAACTGTCTAAGTCTACGTTTGTTTTGAAAATACTATAAGTGAGAGTGCACTTATAGTTTTACCTTTCTAATGAAATTTATCTACACAAGGGATCAAACTTTGAGCACTTACAGTTTATTTGAAATGAGTTTTATTTGACAAACTCACTATGACAACACCAATATTAAGTGCCCAATATTGGTGTAGAGAAATAAACTGTAAGTGTTACAATCAACAACAAACTGTAAGTTTTCAAAGCTCAATCCCTTGTGTAGAGAAATTCCATGAGAAAGGCAAAATTGTAAGAAATTCCATTAGAAATGCAAAATTGTAAGTGTGTTCTCACTTGTAGTCTTTGCAAGGCAAACATAGACTTAGACAATTTTCATTCAATAACAATAAGATTCAACAATGAACAAATTGAATTAACCTTTGCTCTCCTCATGGATTATGGGTTGACTCATCAACGAAACCAATTTTCTTTGGTCTTGAGCAAATTGATAGATTTAGAAGAAAATTAGCACGTGTTTTGAATTCCTTCATTCAAGGATTCTAACAAGTCAGACTCATAATTGAAAGTAAGCCTCCTGAGTAGTCAAACAATGAAGGAGTCTATTTTGCTCAACATTTGATTTTCCTCAAAGCCTGTTCAAAAAAACATTCTTTGTTTGGAGTCCCCTTGGCCCTGTAAATCAAGTCTCCCTGTAAATCAAGTCTCAAAAAACAAATTCGTCATTGGAGATCAAGAATGATTATCAGACGATTAAACTTTGAGATTTATAGTTCTTCTAACTATAAATAAACTCATTGCCGAAGGATAATATTCAAAAAATCATTTCTTCAAGTGATCTTCTTGAAGTTCATTTTCTTTATTAATCTCATTTTGTGTCATCATACCACCCCCCCCCCCCCCCCCCCCCCCCCCCTCCCTCTCCTTTCTTTTTTGTGTGTGGTGGTGGGGGTTGGTTTTAAGGAATGATGTTTTGGCAGGTTTGTTTTCACTTTTTAAGTTATTTGATAAAAATGTATGATTTCTCCATGCAGGTCAACAAACCTTCAGTTATCTTCATTGATGAAATTGATGCATTGGCAACTAGGTAAGGACATTCCTGTCAGTGACTGTTATTGATAGTGATATTTGATCAAGCTTCCTTCTTGGTTTATGTTGTGTGTATGGATGCACATGTGTACCTCTCAGATCTTAAAAGAGAACCAAGGGCAATATGTGATGGACTTAATAAGAAAATGACGGTATTATACACATGACCTCTGACAATTAAAATCATAGGAGACATGAAAATAAAAGTCCTTCCCCACAAGAATAAAACTTCATTCAGAAAAAGAAGACATCATAACAAAATGCTGCTGTGAGATGATTACATCAAGAGAAAAAGAGATGAACAGTTATAATTCTTGAAACTAGCTGGTTTGATTTGATAATTATTGGATAAAATGTTTAGTGAGGTAGTTGACCTGAGATCTATTTTTGATAAGGGACCTGATTTATGGAAAATGTTGTTGGCTGAATGTGTTTTATGTGAATATTGTTTTCGCCGGTAATATTTTTTTTCTTTTATTCATGTGTATAGTTTTTTTGAAAAGTCATTAATTATTATGAAATGGAATTATTAATTATTCACTGGAACCAAGTTGTCTCATGACAAATCATCAATCTACCAGTTATTACTCAGGAGTGAATTGTATAATCAAATTCCATGGTAATAATTGTATGCATTGCCTTTATTATGACTTCCATTTTATAATTTTGTTTCCTAAATAAGAGTACATTTGATAGTGATTCTGGAAAACACTTTTAACCTAAAAAAGTGTTTTTGAAAAAAAATTAGGTATTTAACAAAATTTAGAAAACACTTTTAAAAATTTTAAAAATCACTTGTAGTGTTGGAAAATCACTTGTAGTGTTTTATGGAGAAACACATGATGGGTGATTCTCCCAAAAACACTTCCAAAGAAAACACTTCCACTAAAAACACTTCGAGTAGAGACATTGTCAAACGCACTCTAACTCTACTTGAGAGTACTTGCCAAATTTCCGGTAAGACTGTTTCTTATTCAATTAGCTCCTGTTACAAATCCAGGATCTATAAAACTTAACTTCCACAGTATATTTGTTTTCTGCAATAATTTATTAGAATACCTTGAATTAGTATCACGTGTATTGGAATATTCCTTATCTATGCTGATGAGCCTAGTTGGAAGCAAGGTGCAAAAAGAACTGGTTTGATTTAAGTATTTTCTGATTTGATAAGATGATATATAACCAAGTGTTAACATATCAATACCGATAAGAGTATTGAGGGACTGACTGAATATACATTAATATTGATGTAAATTAAGAATTTGTAAAACAAAGATGGAAATTAATTACAATAGATGGAAATTTTGAATGAAACTTTGGGAGGCTCAAGTAAATAGAGACATTAATTTATAATTTAGGGCTGATAAAAAATTATTTTTTAATTTAGAGACAAAATCTTGTAAGAGTTTGTGTAAATTACTAAATATGTAGGCTGCACAAAATGGGCGCTGCTCAGAAGGTGTATTATGCATGTAATTGATTTTGGGATGAATAGTTATTTCTTATTGATTTTTATGAATTTGTGTTCTTATGAATTTGTGTTTTATTTTCACTTATTTTTAGAATTTAAATTAATTAATTGATAATTGGAAAGCTTTTACAAAGGTATCCTACCCTTTATATTCACACCCCTGTAAAATTTTCATTTTCTTTTTCTTATTGCACTTAAAATAGAAAAATAGAACTCAAAATTACAATAATTTTCCAATTTTGTGTTAGGCGTCAAGGTATTTTCAGTGAATCCACGGACCACCTGTACAATGCAGCTACTCAGGAAAGGGAAACCACATTGAATCAACTCCTGATTGAGCTTGATGGGTTTGATACCGGCAAAGGTGTTATATTTTTGGGTGCTACAAATCGTATGGATTTGTTGGATCCGGCACTTCTTCGACCTGGCCGGTTCGACCGGAAGGTTTGTTTCTGTTGTTGACCATAATCAATGAAACTCTATCTGCCCAACTGTAGAACATGCAGGCAATGTTGCCTTGGTTTGATGTGACTTAACCATTCAAATTAAGCTTTTTGTCAGTCAACTGAGCAGATATCTCAATCTGGCTTCATTACATCAATTTACTGTTTACCAACTGTTGCTGCTATTATGCATGGTGCTTATTTTATTGTTATATTTACAAGTGGAGAGTATGTGCGTCTTTTTCTATTTCTTTTCCTTTCCTTTTTCCTGTTTTGATGATGGGCAGTGGATAATGTGTGGTCAAGTCAGTGTTCTTCCATCTTTTGTTTAACTTAAGTTCTGGGATATCTTTTTCATACTGTTTAGTTATTTATAGTCATAATAGTTTTTTTGTCCTGTAGATAAGAATTCGACCTCCTAATGCAAAAGGGAGATTGGACATTTTGAAAGTTCATGCTCGCAAAGTGAAACTGGCAGAATCTGTTGATTTGTCCACTTATGCGCAAAACTTACCTGGTAAACAATCCTTGTGATCTTATTTGACCATATGCCATCATATCATGCTTTGCAAGTGAAATCAACCCAAATGCTCTACATCTCAGTTGTTGGACAGAAGAACTTGAATTATCCTTTTGTAGGGAAACTGTCTGGCTTTAAGCATGTAATATTTCCTATAGCCTGAGAATTTTGTGTTATTAAATTAATGTTTTATCATTATTGTTGTTGGTGTTATTCTTATTATTTTTATTATTATTATTATTAGTAGTCATAATTAGTACATCTCATTTGTTATGCTCTATTTTTTTATTTTGGTAGTAGTATATCCCATTTTGATATAGTTTTATCTTTTATTTTTATTTTTGGATTTTGATAGGTATTTTTCCTACAGCTTATGTTTTTATGTCTTCATTTTGTTTTGTTATGTTATTTTATAGCAGATTTATTAAAAAAAATTCCAGAAGGACACTATTCAAATATAAAGGATGAGTGCAAAAACAAAAACACACTCTCCTCCAGAACACCCATACCATTAGTAAATCTCCAAAGGATTTCTTCTTTCAGCAATTGATTCAACTGTTCACGCTTGTAGTGATTATGCAACATATATCTCCTTCACCCCTCACCTTCCTCCACACTTTCTTCTTGCGCCTTCAGGAAAAATTGTTGTGCCAACAGGGGTGGCATGTTTCATGCAAGTTGTCACCATGCTGGAATATGACATGGAGTTAGCAGGCTTGGGTTGAAACTTGGGTCAACATGTAGAATTCTTTTACTGAATGGGTTGTGTTCGGTTTTGAGCATTCAAACCGTTTAATCCATTTTCATATGTTTAGTTGTTGACACAATTACAACCCAACCTGCATATAATTTGTTTAATAATAAAAATATTTTATAATTATAAAATTAAGTATTTTATAATTATAAAATTAATTAAAATTCTATAAAGAAGTTTTAAAACAAAAGCCTATCTTATCTTCCACTTCATAAATATTTTACAATTAAAATAGAGATTTGAAAGAATAAGAGGTCTAGTACTTTTAAAATCTAAACAGGTTAAACAGATTATAGTTGTTTCAACCCAAATAGGATTAACAAGTGATTTGTGTCAGCTGAAAGATGACCCTTTCAATACATTTATTAAAACGGTGGGCACAGGTTGTATTGTGTTATCTGTGTAATAAATCTCATGCTCGTCTTGAGTCATCTTAACTCATCATCAAACAAGTTGTATTTGGGTTGAGTATGTTTTCAACATTTATTAAATCAACAACTCATTCCTATCCTCATCCAACTTGAAGTCACTTTCTATGTTACCTAAGCTAACGCCAAGTGGCATGAAAATCATTTGATCTTCTGGCTTCTGGACAAGGAGCAGTGGAGCAGAAAGTGGTTGGTGCTTCCCAGCCCTTTGCCACATTCAAGACCAATTCAGGAAGATTCTTCCTTTTCTCACACTCTAGTCAATGACTAATTCCCCCCTAAACTGTCATATAATTGAAGGATGACAACTTTATGGAAATCATAGAGCCCCATATATTTTCTCTAGGAACAGCAACCCTCCACTATTCATTACCACCTGAACTAATAATGTGACTGAATTTTTTGATCTGGTCTGATCTTCCTACTAATTGCATCAGGTCTACTTTGTGATCTTGCACCCAACTGCATCTGCTCTATCCATGTTCACTTCCACCCTGTAATTAAGATCCAGGGAGGAACTCATATCCTTTATATCTCAATCTTACACATCGCTAATGAACATTGGTTTCCAGTTTTTTGCCAATTTCCATCCATACATGATAATGTGTCACTCCTACCTCCTTGTATGTTGCTGCTTTGAACAAATCTGGAAACCTCCTTTCAAATGAAGCACCCCATACCAGATGTCACACCTGAACATCACTTTTGTCATCCCCCATATTGTAGCTCCTGGTTTTTTGTCTTTTGTGCTTCCTTTGTAATGGTGCTTCCAATTCGAATGGTAATGTAGGAAAACACATTCAAGTGGAGATACTAGAAAAAGATCAATGATTATAGCTAGTGGCTAGACTGAATGTAATTTTTGTAAAATCAGTTGCTTTTCTTCTATACTATGTCTCCTTCACACCCCTCACCACCACCACAAAAGAAAAAATGGTGAACAGAAAAAAAGTCATACATTCACACATGCAAGCATTAACATGGAAAAATAACAAAAGGAAATTGGTACATATTTTAAAAATAATCCTGATAAAATGTGATCGTTTGACTCGTCTTTCTTCATCCAATATACTAAAAAAAATTTGAGTTCTTTCTGTAGTTGTTCTTTTTTCCTCCTTCCTTCCTTTGGGTTTTAAATCAAGAGTCATTTAATTTGATGATTTTGACTTATGAATCATGCTTTCTGTTTATCAGGATGGACAGGAGCAAGGTTGGCACAGCTGCTCCAAGAGGCTGCTCTTGTGGCTGTAAGGAAAGGACATGAAGCGATTCTTCAGTCAGATGTGGATGAGGCAGTCGATCGACTTACAGTAGGACCCAAACGTGTTGGTATTGAGTTGGGCCATCAGGGACAATGTCGTAGAGCTACTACTGAAGTGGGAACTGCAATTACTTCTCATCTGCTAAGGCGATATGAAAGTGCAAAAGTTGAACGATGTGACCGTATTTCAGTCATCCCTCGTGGCCAGGTCTTCTTTCTGTTTTCTTAGCTCCATTGTTTCTTTCTTATGGTTACTCTTTTTAGGCTTTTGTTATGCTTATGCAATAGAAGCACCATCCCTTTACCTTTACTGCACTAAAAATGCCATGTGTACTAGAATCCACTTAGTGGAGGTCACAGCTAAAAATCTATTGTCAGATATGGACTTTATCAGATGAACTAACGCATTGATTTGTAGTTCTATTATTGGAGTATTGGGTCTCTCAATAGATGGTTTCACTATTGGACCATTGGTCAGAAGAGTACATGATAATCTGATTGAATACAAAGATTAGCCACAATCACTTAAGATTTAGATTTGTCACCCATCTGCTTTGGATGGATCCACCATCAAGAAGGCTCCATATTTGTGTCTTCTAACGCTTTCTCCTTGATTAACATGGCTGCTTTCTCGGAGGGGAAAGGAGCCCCGAAGGGGGGTAAGAGCTGGTTTGCGGTGGAATCAAAGACATTTGAGATCTCCATTGAAGAGATTCGAGGCAAACTGAGGGGGGGTTATTTTGGAAAGAAGCAAAGGCTTCTCTTCTTGGATAAAATTTGGTGAAAAGAGCTTCAGTTCTCTGTTGGAAGGAGTGGAAGACTGGTGCAGAGAAGAATCAAGCTCGAGGCGCCTTAGAGTTTGGGAAGGAGGAAGGAAATATAGGTTGGAGTGTCGTTCAAATGTTGTAGGTAGGTATCTGCTTTGTTCGGTGAGGGACGTGGAGGCGAAGAGGTTTTGTCTAGTTTTCCCAGAAGGTAAGGGCTTAGTAGGAGGGTGGTTTATGCTGGCTCAGAAGCTAAGAGCCCTTGGAATTACTAATCAACCCACGAGGAATGTTGAAATGGGTACTTCCACCTCTGTAAAGGAGGATTATAGAGGAAAAGGAAAGGAGAAAGGGAAAGGAGTTTTTCCAGATGCCGTGAGAATGGAGACAGGGGTTTTAGGGGAAGCTTTATGGGTGCAAGTTGGTGAGCGAGACTTGACCAGCAGGGAAGTGTAGCTTAGCCACTGCCTGGTAGGATGTTTTGGTGATAGTGGTGAGGCCGTTCCGTCTTTTTCATTATTGAAGGAGTGGGCGTATGAAGGTGGTCTCTCAAGGGAGGTTTAAAAATCTCCCGTTTGGGTGGAGCCCTAGTGTTGTACGAATTTGAAGATAAAGTGGAAACGGACTGGGTGCTATTAAGGGGTAGTAGAAGTCTTCAGATGAGAGTTTTTCTTGCAGAAATGGGGACCTGAAGTGGGGTGTTGCAGAAATGGAAGCCACCCAAAGGAAGTGTGGGTGAAAGTAGTCGGTCTACCACTTCACCTTTGGAGTAGAGAAGTGTTCAAGAGTATAGGAGAGAGGTGCGGGGGATTCATAGCTGTGGATGAGGATACAACCTTTTTCTCTGAGCTGCAGTGGGCTCGTATTTTGGTGAGAGCTCTTAGGAAGATTAGATAGGGTACGTTGCAGGTGGTAGCCGGGAATTGTTGTTGGACGGTGAGTCTTTGGTGGGAAAATCCTCCATGGTTTTCGGAGGTGGTAGCAAGATCAGTCTGGTTTAAAGAGGAGAGGTGGGAGGGGGGGGATTCACGCGCTAGTGGCAGCGTGAGAGTGGTTCAAAATGGTAAAAGTGAGCTGCAGGCTCGGGGGACAGGGGAGCAGTTTGAGTGTGGCAGAGGACAAGGTGAGGCGGCAAGTGCAGAGGCGATAGAGGGAAGGAGGCCTTTTGCAGGTGATTTGGGCCCTTCTAATAGTGGGTCTGGACCCAGAAAAGATAAGGGGCAGGTTTTAAAAGGTAATGAAGATTTGGGCTTAAGTGAGGATATGTTTTGGGCCAAAGGCCCACTACCCGTTAGTTCTAAAAAGGCGGGCTGGGGGGGGGGGGGGGGCGGCGGCTTCTAAGCCCACTTCTGGTATGGGTTTTGTGGAGCGGTCCTCCTTGGCTAGGGCTTCGTTAGTTCCCGCGGAGGTTGAAGGGGGGATGGAACCGGAGCTCATGGCTGTCCAAGTTGAAGTTGCCGTCGAGTTGACGCCGCGTGGATGGAGAGTCACCGACGAGGCTCTGATGGAGGAGGCTTCCAGGTATTATGCTGGTCCTTCTCCTCTTTCTGAGTTGGGGCATCGGGGATACTCCTACTCTTCTTCTTCTTCTTTTTGGGGCAACGCTGAGGCTATAGGGGCTTCGGTCTGAGCGGAAGGGGAGTTGGGTAGTTATGAGACTAGAATGGGGAGAAATAGAGCTGCGTCGGCTTGCGGAGACTGGAGTGGACATCTGCAGGACTCGGGTGACACTGAAAGAGGAAAGGAGTTAGCTCTGGTACCAGTTGGGGAGGTTTTTATGAGTCTTTGTGAGGAAGAGGATGCCTGTCACATAGAAGAAGGGGGAAGTGGGGAAGGGTGGAGTGCTAGCAGCCTTGCGAGATTCAGTCACTGTTTGAGGATGCCGACGGAAGGCTTCGAAAAGGAAATCTTATATCTCTTAAGGAGAATGAAGGGGAGAATTGAGCAAAAGGGCAAGGAAGGGATGACTAGGAAGACAAGTTTAAAATCTTCAAAATCCAGTAGGGAACTCAAGAAGTTGGAGTGGATTGTTAGCTACAAAAAGGCAAAAATGGGATCTAGCGCGGGTATTTTTGGAGGGGCTTTAGGATCAGGGTGTAAATGAAGATAAGAATTCTATCATGGAATGTTAAAGGGGCTAATGATAGGGATAAAAGGAGGATTATTAAGTCAGTTATTAAATCCCAGAGAGTGGATGTGGTTTGTGTACAGGAAACTAAAATTAAAGAAATGACTACGGGGCTTGTCCGAAGTTTGGGGGTGGGAAGAAATATAGAGTGGAGAGCGGTCAACTCTAGGGGTGCAGCTAGGGGTATTTTGGTGTTTTAGGACAATAGGGTGGTGGAACTGGTGGGATGGGAATAAGGAGTGTTCTCAATTTGTGCCGGTTCAAAAATTGTGTGGATGGTGTTGTGTGGGTGTTCACTAGTGTGTATGGGCTGGTTTGCAGTGGTGATAGAGAGGAGTTTTGGGAGGAACTTGGGTCAGTTAAAGGGTTATGGAGTGACCCTTGGTGTGTGGGAGGGGATTTCAACTTGGTAAGGTTTCCAGGGGAGCGTAGCAGGGGAGGTGGTCTTACAGCTTCTATGAGGAGATTCTCAGAAGTGTTAGAGAAGTTGGAGCTCAGAGACTACCCTTTGAGGGGGGGTCTGTTTACTTGGAGAGGGGGTTTGAATAACTAGGTCCAGTCTAGGCTGGATAGGTTCTTAGTGACGGATAGCTGAGATAATCTGTTCAATGATGCTGTGCAGGGCATTCTCCCTAGACCTGTATCGGATCACTTCCCCATCCTCCTAGAAGGAGGAGGGCTGAAGAGGGGACCTTCCCCTTTCAGATTTGAGAACATGTGGTTGGAGGAGGAGGGCTTTAAAGACAAGATGAAGACGTGGTGGGGGAGTTTAAATTTTACTGGGTCATCTAGCTACATTTTAGATGCTAAATTGAGGGCCCTTAAAAATATTCTGAAGATTTGGAATAAAGAAGAGTTTGGGTTAGTTGAGGCTAAAAAGGGTTAAGCTTTTAAGTAGGTTGAGTATTGGGATGAAAAGGAGAAATATGCTGCTTTAAATATGGAAGATTGTGAAGCAAGAAATGGAGCAAGGGAGGCCTACAAGTCTTGGGTGATAAAGGAAGAGATTTTCTAAAGGCAGAAGTCTAGGGAGTTGTGGTTGAAGGAGGGGGACAATAATACCAGATTCTTTCATAGGATGGTGAATGCTCATAGTAGAAGAAACTGGCTGTCCAAGTTGAAAGTTAATGGCTGTTGGCATTCAGAGGAAAATAACTTAAGAAACAGTGTGGTGGGGGCGTTTCAAGAGCTATACCAGGAGGAAGAGGGGTGGTGCCCTAGTGTCGATAGGATCCCTTTTATGAGGTTAGATAACAGTGAGGCTGAGGGGTTGGAGATTCCTTTCTTGGAGGAAGAGGTGTTAGCAGCTCTTACAGACCTAGGCAAAGACAAAGCCCCGGGGCTAGATGGCTTTACAATGGCGTTCTGGCTTTTTGAGTGGGATGTGGTGAAGTTTGAAATTATGGGCTTTTTTAGAGAATTCCATGAAAGGGGCAGATTTGTAAAATTCCTAAATGCAACCTTCTTGGTTTTAGTCCCTAAGAAGGGAGGTGCAGAAGATTTGAAAGATTTCAAACTGATTAGCCTTATGGGAAGCCTTTACAAGTTGTTGGCCAAGGTGTTGGCAAATAGAATCAAGAAGGTTATGGGAAAAGTGATTTCGGAACCCCAAAATGCCTTTGTGGAGGGTAGACAAATTCTTGATGCAGTTTTGATTGCTAATGAGGTTGTGGATTCCAGATTGAAAAGCAATCAAGGGGGCGTGATGTGCAAATTGGATATAGAGAAGGCCTATGATCAGGTTGGCTGGAAGTTCTTGTTGGCTATGCTAAAGCAAATGGGATTTGGGGAGAGATGGATTAAGTGGATAGAGTGGTGTATTTCAACTGTAAGATACTTTGTTCTGATAAATGGCTCTCCTTCCGGATTCTTCCAAAGCTCAAGGGGTTTGAGACAAGGAGACCCACTATCCCCTTACCCGTTCGTGATAGCTATGGAGGTGATTAGTTGCTTAATGAGAAGGGCCATCAGTGGGGGCTTTTTATCTAGATGGAAGGCTAGAGGTAGGGGTGGAGAAGGGATTCTGATATCTCATTTGCTCTTTGCGGACGACACCTTGGTGTTTTGTGAGGAGTCTCAGGATCAGTTGACGTATCTAAGTTGGCTTCTCATGTGGTTTGAGGCTTGCTCAGGTTTGAAAGTTAACTTGGAGAAGAGTGAGCTTATTCCGGTGGGGAGGGTGAATGACATAGAGGATTTGGCTCTGAAGTTGGGTTGTAAAGTGGGTGGTCTGCCTTCCAGTTATTTGGGATTGCCTTTGGGGGCACCTTTCAAATCAGAGGTGGTATGGGATAGTGTTGAAGAGAGGTTTAGGAAAAGGTTGGCTATGTGGAAGAGACAATATATTTCCAAAGGGGGAAGACTCACCCTAATTCGGAGCACTCTTTCCAGTTTGCCGGTTTACTTCATGTCTCTTTTCCTTTTGCCCAGAAAAGTAAGGATGCGGTTGGAGAAGATTCAGAGGGACTTCCTGTGGGGGGGAGGTGCTCTTGATCAGAGGCCTCATCTGGTTAGGTGGAATCTGGTTTGCCTGGAAAGGAAGAAAGGTGGTTTAGGGGTAAGAAACTTAGCGTTGATGAATAAAGCTCTCTTAGGTAAGTGGAATTGGCGTTTTGCCATTGAAAGTGAGCCTTTGTGGAAGCAAGTGATCAGTCACAAATATGGTGTAGAGGAGGGGGGTTGGTTTACTTGGGCCGAAAGAGGGAGGCATGGTGTAGGGCTTTGGAAAGCTATTAGAAAGGAGTGGTTGGGTATGTATAGCAGTTTAGCCTTCCGTGTGAGCAATGGTCGGAGAGTGAGATTCTGGAAGGATAAGTGGTGTGGAGATGAGCCTCTCTACGAGTCCTTCCCTTCTCTTTTTTCCATTTCCCGGGCTAAAGATGCCTGGGTATCGGAAGTGTGGAACCCAGATGGTGTAAGGGATGGTTGGACCCTTCTTTTCTCAAGGGCGCTTAATGATTGGGAAATTGAGATGATGGAATAGTTTATGCTAAAAATCCAAGCTTTTAGGGTGCAAAGGGAGAACGAGGATAAGATGGTTTGGACAGCATCCAGAAGTGGTGTTTTCTCAGTCAAGTCGCTCTACTCTACTCTGGAGCCTGGTGGTTCTGCTCTGTTCCCTTATGTTGGTATTTGGAGAGCGTGTGTGCCTCCAAAGGTAGCTTTTTTCACTTGGGAAGCTTCATGGGGCAAAATCTTAACTTTAGACCAACTCCAGAGGAGGGGTTATTCTTTGGCAAATAGGTGTTTTCTTTGTCTTGCTGAAGCAGAAACGGTGGATCATCTTTTACTCCATTGTGTTATGACGAGGGCATTGTGGAATCTTCTTTTTTCTCTCTTTGGTGTGGAGCGGGTTCTCTCTGGTACAGTTAAGGAAACTCTCCTTGGGTGGCATGGAACGTTTATGGGGAAAATCCGTAAAAAGGCCTGGCAAATGACCCCCTTATGTATATTTTGGTCAGTTTGGAAGGAAAGAAATTTGTTGGTTTTTGGGAATGAGGTGTTGTCAATCCAAAGGTTGAAACATTCTTTTGTATGTAATCTGTGGTCATGGGTGAGGGTGTTTATAGTTTTGAGCCCGCGGTCTCTTGTTAGCTTTTTTGAGTGGCTAGGCTTTAGTTATAGGTAGGGGTTTCAGCCCGCTACCTTGGTTTAGAGTCGAGGGGCTGCTTTTGTATACTCCTTGTATACCTAGAGGGCACTAGTTTGGTGTCTCCTCTTTCATTTTAATATACTTCTCTTTACTTAACAAAAAAAAAATATTTGTGTCTTCTAACTTAATTTTTCTTTCTTATGAAGTTATCATTATCTTTCACTCATTATTCTTGGTTAAAACATGTGACCTGTGCAGACGTTGTCTCAAGTTGTATTTGATCGACTTGATGATGAGTCATACATGTTTGAGCGCCGACCACAATTGCTGCATCGCCTTCAGGTGTGAACCTCAAGTTCTCTAGTATTTTGCTGTCTCTTTTTTTTTTTCCTCGTTGCATCATAGTTTTTCATTTCACTACATCTCTATGTATAGGTGTTACTTGGAGGGAGGGCTGCCGAAGAGGTCATTTATGGGCGTGATACTTCGAGGGCATCAGTTGACTACCTTGCAGATGCCTCTTGGCTTGCTCGTAAAATTTTAACCATGTAAGTCTTAATATGTTAAGCTACATTTGAATTGTCCTGCTTGCTATCATGGGTTTACCATCTAAATTCTTCCTCTTCCTCTTCCTTCCACCAGATGGAATTTAGAGAACCCAATGGTTATACATGGAGAACCACCTCCCTGGAGAAAGAAAGTTAAATTTGTGGGCCCTAGGCTGGACTTTGAAGGATCGCTTTATGATGACTATGGCCTGATTGAACCTCCAGTCAACTTCAATTTGGATGATCAAGTTGCTCAAAGGACTGAAGAGCTTATAAGTGACATGTATGGAAAAACACTTACTCTGCTTAGGAGGCATCATGCAGCATTGCTCAAAACTGTGAAGGTAACTGGATGTGAAGTGTGTGCACACTTGTTAAAATATCTTGCTTTTTCTTTCCTTTGTCCACTCCATAAGTCCAATAAAATATTGTACAGTGCTTAAAGAACAAAACTCTTGGCATCAGCTTTTTTAGTTTAAAGGAAGGGTAATAGTAGGACAAAATGAGAGGGAGGCCCAATATTGTGATGTTTATTTTTCAATCAAAGAGATAGTAATGTTGTTGATAGGTCCCAGTAGGAATGACAATTCTTGGAGGCTGGTAATGTGGTAGTAGTCATAATTGTTAAAAATTTATGATACATGGTACATGTAACAATACAATACATTAAAAATTAAAAATCGATACATATCCTAGTTCATATCTTATTTAAAGTGTATCTTACGATATGTATACGATCCATGATATAATACGCAATACAAAGATACAACGATACATACACCTTCAACTAATAATTTTAAAAAAAATTCAAACTCAAATTTTTTTAAACAATTATTATTTTATTTATTGTTTAAAATGTATGATAAAGTAAGAAATTAGTCATAAAAGGGAGAGTGGTAAAATAATCTTACATGAAAAACTATATTTTTGTTGTAAAATAATGTTGGAAGTTAACTAAATTTATTCTCATAATAAAATGATTTGAATATTGATATTGAAAATAATAGTAATAAGAAATAAAAACTTGTATTTATTATATTAGTTCCTTTTTTTTTTTTGAATGGGGGAAGAATGATGGCAAACATAAAAAGTTAGAATCTTAGAGATGATATAGATGGACATACTTATCCTCAGCACATATAAGTTCATATACCTAGTTAAAATTTGGAACTAAAAATCATATCTAAAGGTTCAAAAAGTTTATTTTTGTGGATTTTATGATAAATCAATGCATTAAACTCATATTTTAAACCTATAGTATTCAATGTTTTTCATATAGTTTGATATAATTTAACTCTTTAAATCCTACTATCTTTCATGAAATTGGTTATATACTACTCTGTACTTCATTGTTACAATATTTATGTATGTATGCATATTTTTTCTTTTCGTTTTTCATTATATAAGAAAAAAATTATGATATATAATACAATATATAATATGGAAAACTAGAAAAATAGGAAAACTGTATATAATATTTTTTATGTGTCAACAACTATGGTAGTAGTGTTGGTATAATACAGGTGGCCAAATGATGACAACTGCAGTAATTGTAACGTAGGATGTTGGAACTTGGAACTAGTAACATCAGCCTTGGGTGGTAAAGCTGATTGTAGCTGTGGGTTGTGGCAGTGAGCAGGTAGTGGTTTCTTGGTATTGGTGTTTTGTGCCATTGAATTGGAGGTGGTGGTGGCAACAACACATGGCTAGTGGTGGTTTCCTGGGGCAATGGGGTTGATTAGGTTTTATTAGAATAAGAACTAAGAAGCTTCACAAAAGAGATGCAGACTAATGAGCTATAGAACAAAGGAAGAGCAGATTGAGTCTTATATAAGTTTAACTAGATTTCAAGATTCACATTATTTTGGTACTGGCAGCAGTTGCAAGGTGGTGTTGGTTATGGTATTAATTAGGTTCTTATAGAACTTTAATAAAATACTTATCAAACAAATTCATAGAATAAGACATAAATTTCAATGAAAGGATAAACTTTACCCATCATCTTTACTAAGAAAAAGGCAATGGGCTATTGTTTTACATAGGGGAATTCTTGGAAAGAAATAGGCCTGATGATAACATCCTCTAGCATTATAATTGCTCACCAGATTATCAAAGCTTTTCAAGTCTCTAGCAAGATTTTGTAATTTCTGTTTCTTATATTAGGCACAGAATTAATTAATGGAAGACTTCATGTTAAAGTCTACCAACATTTATAACACCATCATACACTTAACTTTTAAAGTAAGATTGGCTGAGACTTCTAATTCTGGAGTGAACTTGTGGGACCTTGTGTAATCTCATGAAAGTTCAAAATCATGGTTTTCGGTTAATGTAAGAGTAAATGAAATGTACAGATTCCAGATTCCAGAATTGACTCTTGCTGTTAGCTTTATCTAAGGCATGTAACGAGTAATTCTTCAGAGAAATTCGTATAAACCTTTGTTGATGATGCTCCAAGTTTTCTGATTCTTGGGCTCTCTGGTCGTGTTACAGGTTCTAGTGGAACAGAAGGAGATCAGTGGGGAAGAAATTGACTTCATTCTCAATAGCTATCCTCCACAAACACCTGTGAGTTGTCTTTTAGAGGAGGAGAATCCAGGGAGTCTTCCATTTGGTAGACAAGAACATGGGCTGAAGTTGGAGGACGCACTGCTAACTCCATCAAAGGGCTTCTTGTGAATATGCTTAGAGGACACAACTATCTGGATCTTAACACAGCACGGAGTATGGACTACCAGCGGCACTTTCAGCCTAGAAAGTGGCTGCATTCCATGACCCAGAATATGAGGGGTGCACAGCTCCAACTGATACAGGCCTATTCATTGCTCTGTCAAAGAAAATCTAGTTAAGAAAAAATCTCAGATGTAATTGTTTTGTTTGGGTGATGGCCTTTTGGCATAATTCAATTTTTTTTTTTTTTTGGGTACACAAATGCTTGCAACAGGAGAAGCATTGAGGACTAGTGCAGAGTTAGAGATGAAACGTGTATGGGAAATTTTTGTTGTATTTATTGGTAATTACTTACTAATTACTAGTTTTTTGAAATAAGATTGAATTTGTAATTTATTATACTATGTTTTTGGTTTAAAATAAGACAACTGTTCATTAGTGACCTTCCACCATTGTGTTTGTGTACAAGTTGTTAGATGGAGGAACTGAGACATTCAGTGAGCAAACCTGAGCTACTTCGATCATAATGTGGATTCAGCTTGAGGAGTTAGGGACAAGCTTGTTCTTATCATGGGATGGCATAGACCTAACGGCCTAAAAATAAATTCATACAGGTTGACAGGTTCTATGATTACGACCACCTTGGGTTGATCTGGCATCAATACTTAGAAATAGTTGTTTTCAAGAACAAAATTATTTAGGAACTCAAATACACTCATTTGCAATATAGAAGATCAAAACTATTTTCCATATTCTCAATTGTATTTTAGACCACTTCATAACAAAATAATCTAAAAACATATCAACATTTGTTGTAAAAACAATCAGAACAAATTTTGACTTGTTAAAAACAATCCAAACTGGATCAAAAAGTATATGATCCATCAGATCATGTTCTCAGATACAATTGAGGGCTGCATGGTCTCATATTTAGACTACATCTTTGAAGAACACAAGACAACATTCAATTCAGTCACTGCCAAAGATAGGCAAAAATAAAAGTTACTCTTACAATCAATTCAATCACTGCCCAAGACCAAGTATTGCAACTCTGAATGTCCTAGAGGAAGGGGAAGACTGTCTTGGTAGTTTGCCAACTGTTTTTTGTAACATAAGCTGCCTTCAAATGGTGAACTCCTCACCTTGCTCACGGGCAATAGAAGCTGAAAGAATCCCCAGATCCCGGTTCAAGAATGTTAATGCAGATTCACACTCAGAGATTATTCTCGTGACTGGAGAGGGCTGACCAGCTATGGTATCAGATGATCCAACAGCCACGGCTGCATGCGAGTCTCGGAGATTCCTCAAGTTCCCTAAGAACTGCCATGGATGCAGAATAACGAGGCATTATTACAAAATAATGTCATGTTTTATCCCATCAAAATTACAAATTTACTTTAACAGTCAAATGACATAAAGGGGTCATAGAATTTGAAATCATCCCAACTTTCAGTTGCCATGCAATTTCTTTATTTTCACAAAATGTGTGCATTTTTCTAAGGTGTTAGCATAGACTGCTCGCACAAAATTTTTATCAGAAAAATTATCTCATGAAATTTTTTATGTCGAAGACAAAAAACCAAAAAAAGAGAACAGACATTTATTTTGCAGATAGCTAATCATTGCTGGGTTCTACTGGGAAACAAAGTCATCTTTGTTACATTGAGTTTGTTATTGGAGAAGGGCCCTTTTTTCTTCCTAAAACTGTGAAGTTAACATTCCTCAGTTGCCATGATAAGTTTGCAGGAAGAAGAACAGGACATTGAGGATATTGAGTTGATGAGCCGGAAACCTAAGAATAGGGTATTGTGTTCTCTTTTTTCCTTACACCTCATAATGGCAGGAAAACACAAGTTTTAGGTATTAAAAGATGAAAGAATAAACATAAAGATCAAAATCAAAATGATTTTAGAAGATCTAACTATTTTGTAGTTCAGATGAAGCAGCAGAAGTTGAAGATTAACTAGAAGGTGAAACTTACAAATAAATAGCATGATTATGTTTGGAAAAAGCTAGGGACATCTTGCATTGTAGAAAGGCACCATATCTACCAATTGTATATAATTATATAAATTGCTATCATTGTTTTAACGGGCCTCCTGAAAGTAACAGAATAATTTGATAGGAAAAAATCACTTTTCAGGTAAGAAATTTGTAGAAGAGTTTAGCATTGGAATACCTTCAAAAGCATCTTGTACGCCTCCAACAAGCGATTGGCAGCTGGTCCAAACCCATGAAGCTGTGGTACCTCCATCATGTGAGTCCAAGGGCGAATTTCCTACAAAAACCACCAAAAATGCTGTAATTACGAAGACAGACTGTTCACAGTAAAGTATCAGGGAAAGATTATTTGGTGTCAAGATGGATGTGAGCTTGGAGAGGTTAAATCTCAAGACCTTGCAATTCTAGAGCAGCATCAAAGTGTTAAACCTGCTTAAAGGCAATAACGCCAAGGAATGCAGTATGGTGTTCCACCAAAAAGCTTCCAACTTCATTGAAGTGAAAACATATCATGGATTCTTTGCTAATAAAGTAAAGTATCCATTAATAAGTTGTGTTCAATTTGACTTATCCCAAAAAAAGAAAAGAGAAAAGAGAAAAGATTTGGGTTCAATTTGTATACACAAACGAGTAAGATCAAAGAGTTTCCAAGGAGATCAAAAGAAATAAGAACATGGCATCACCTTGGTATAAATCACATTGAATGATCTTGCAGTTTCTAGAAAAGATTCCAAATGTGCCCGCAACTGGGATTCCACTTCTTCATACTCCTCATCTGGGTTGTATGCATGCTAAAATGCAGAAGCCACAATAATGAATGATATTTAAACAAAAAACGTAAAAACAAGAAAATAAAATTTATGAAAGACGTAATACAGCAGTAAAGGACTATACTGTCATTTGGAATTCTGCATTCACTGGCAAAAATAAATTGGGATTTAGAATCAAGTAGGTCAATTACTTTGAATAAGCCAGGAAGCGTTCAGTAATGGCATAAAATGAAGTGAATATAAAACTAAAGGCATCTTCTGTCATTCTCAAATTACAAAATATTTGGGAATTATTGCTATCATAATAACCTGAAATTTATTGAACTACACAAGATGAAATTGACCTAATAGAGGAGTTGATTTTGAGGGAAGAAATACATTGGAGACAAAAAGCTAGGGTGAAATGGGTTAAGGAAGGGGATTGTAACTCACATTTTTTTCATAAAATAGCTAATGGCAGGCGAAATAGGAAATTTATCAAGGAGTTGGAGAATGAAAGTGGCCTAATGTTGAATAATTTAAAGAGCATCAAAGAGGAGATATTAAGGTATTTTGAAAAGCTCTACGCGAGTCCTTCTGGAGAGCCTTGGAGAGTGGAAGGCTTAGATTGTTCCCCTATATCTGGTGAGAGTGCGTCTAGGTTGGAATCCCCCTTTACTGAAGAAGAGATTTCTAAGGCCATTTTTCAGTTGGATAGGGATAAGGCACCGGGGCCGGATGGCTTTACCATTGCAGTGTTTCAAGATTGTTGGAAAGTGATAAAGGAGGATCTAGTGAGAGTGTTTGCAGAGTTTCACAGGAGCGGGATTATCAATCAAAGCACTAACACTTCCTTTATAGTTCTGTTACCCAAAAAAAGCATGTCAAAGAGAATCTCAGACTATAGACCTATTAGCTTGATCACTAGTCTTTACAAGGTAATAGCCAAAGTGTTAGCAAGGCGTCTAAGAGGGGTACTTCACGAAACCATCCATTCTACTCAAGGAGCTTTTGTTCAAGGGAGACAAATTTTGGATGTAGTTCTCATAGCAAATGAGATAGTGGATGAGAAAAGACGATCAGGGGAGGAAGGAGTTGTCTTCAAAATTGACTTTGAAAAGGCCTATGACCACGTGAGTTGGGGTTTTTTGGATCATGTGTTGGAGATGAAGGGGTTTAGTCCTAGATGGAGCAAATGGATGAGAGGTTGTTTGTCCTCGGTTTCTTTTGCAGTCCTAGTGAACGGTAACACGAAAGGGTGGGTTAAGGCTTCTATAGGTTTAAGACAAGGTGACCCTTCATCCATTTTTTTGTTCACTATAGTTGCAGATGTATTGAGTAGGATGTTATTGAGAGCTGAGGAGAGAAACGTCTTGGAGGGATTCAGGGTGGGTAGGAACAGAACAAGGGTATCCCATTTACAATTTGCAGATGATACCATTTTCTTTTCTAGTACTCGAGAAGAGGATATGATGACCCTCAAGAGTGTTTTGCTAGTGTTTGGGCATATTTCTGGGTTGAAAGTTAACCTTGACAAAAGTAATATCTATAGCATTAATCTTGAACAGAATCATCTTTCTAGGTTGGCCGAGATGCTTGACTGCAAGGCTTCTGGGTGGCCTATACTTTACCTGGGTCTTCCTCTGGGAGGGAATCCTAAGGCGTGTGGTTTTTGGGATCCTGTGATGGAGAGGATATCAAGGAGATTAGATGGGTAGCAAAAGGTGTATTTATCTTTTGGAGGCAGGATAACTCTCATTCAATCTTGTCTCACCCATATGCCATGTTACTTTCTCTCCCTATTTAAGATTCCCGCCTCAGTGGCAACAAAAATTGAGAGATTGCAAAGAGATTTTTTATGGTCAGGTGTAGGGGAAGGCAAAAGAGATCATCTAGTTAGTTGGGACGTAGTGTGTAAGCCGAAGACGAAAGGGGGATTGAGATTTGGAAAGATTTCTGTAAGGAATGTCGCACTCTTAGGGAAGTGGTTGTGGAGATATCCTAGGGAGGGTTCAACTCTGTGGCATCAAGTTATTTTAAGCATTTATGGATCACACTCCAATGGTTGGGATGTCAACAATATAGTCAGATGGTCACATTGTTGTCCTTGGAAGGCCATTGCACAAGTCTCCCAAGAGTTTTCCAAGTTTACTTGGTTCGTGGTAGGAGACGGGGATAGAATTCGGTTCTGGGAAGACTTGTGGTGGGGGGACCAACCTTTGGGGGTCCAATATCCAATACTACTTAGTGTAGTCACGGATAAAAATACTCCTATTTCTTCAATTCTTGGATCTACTCGCTCATTCTCTTGGAATTTCAACTTTCGTTGAAATCTTTCCGATTCTGAGATAGAAGATTTAGAAGGCCTTATGCGGTCTCTTGATCGTCTACACATATTACCTTCGGTTCTAGATGTGAGATCCTGGTCTTTATCTCCTTCAGGACTTTTCACAGTCAAATCTTTCTTTCTTGCCTTATCTCAATTTTCTGATTCGCCTCCAGTTTTCCCTACTAAGTTTGTCTGGAATTCTCAAGTCCCCTTCAAAGTCAAATCCTTTATCTGGTTGGTGGCTCACAAGAAGGTTAATACTAATGACTTGCTACAGTTGAGAAGACCCTACAAAGCACTTAGTCCCGACATTTGTAAGTTGTGCATGAAGCATGGAGAAACAGTAGATCACCTTTTTCTCCATTGCTCTTTGACGATGGGGTTGTGGCACAGATTATTTCAATTAGCAAAGATGGATTGGGTCCCCCCAAGGAGCATCTCTGACATGTTATCTACTAATTTTAATGGTTCTGGATCTTCTAAGAGAGGGATTGTTTTATGGCAAGACGCGTGCATCGCTTTAATGTGGGTGGTGTGGCGAGAAAGAAATGCAAGGATTTTTTATGATAAAGCAAGGAATTCAGAGTATCTTTGGGATTCTATTTGTTTCTTAGCTTCTCTTTGGGCTTTTTGTTTTAAGGTTTTTAAGGGGATACCTCTTAACGTGTTACAATTTGATTGGTTAGTGGTGTGTAATCCTAATGGGTTGGTCTAACTAGAGCGTTCGCTTGTTTTTTCTTTGTATTTTCTTATATTTGATTACTTGTAGTCTTGTTTTTCTCTGGTGGGAGGATTCCTCATCCTTCTCTTGTACTTCCTTTTTATCAATATATTCCTTTGTCATTTCCTATAAAAAAAAAATATGCAAACTAAAGATGAAATAGTTTAGTCCAATAAAATGGTTTTATGTGTGCATACATACAAGGATTTTGGAATCTTGTCCAAAAAGATTAAGAATGACTTCCTAAAATGATTGGGGCAAACTCACAATAAAATTCTTGTCAGTCAAGGGGAGCATAAGGACCTCAACCCTTCACAAATCCAAGAATGCCCATGCAATCAACAAGTTGGAGAAGGAAGAAAGCTAGAAACCAAATTTTAGGCAAGGATATATGTTAAACTGTTGAAAAAGAGAAAAATATGAAAAAGTGAGGAAAAGAATGAGGACCATTAATACTGTAGACTCAAATCTTAATAGCTTAAGCTTTTAACAACTAAGTTTGTTGAGTCTATTGGGTTTGAGAAAATTGAAATATGAATCATGTGAAATTGGGAATTATCATAGATCTATTTCCCTTCTCAGGTTGATAAAACAAGTGTTATTTTTTTTCTTTGGTCCATTCTGATGGCTACTACAAAATACCTGATTGTCAAGGATTTTTAGTATCTTGTGAATCTTTTCAAGGTTACATGGGTTCTTCAATTATAAGAGATACTAGAAATACCTCATGTATACCAAACCTCCTACAATGAAATATATATTAAAAAAAAAAAAAAAAATCTTGTGATCTCTCTTTGCAATCTTCATTCTGGTAAATGCTTTTCAATATAGTTGTCAATCTCCTTCCAAATTTTGCTCTACCCACAGCATTGTTTATCAATCTTCATACTTTTATACACCCTAACAAAATGGAGTCTGCTGAGAGGAATAATTGTTACTTTCTGGAAATTGTCCATTCAATTATGTTTCATATGAAGGTTGACACATCTTATTAAGGGAATGTCATTCTTGCTGCTTGTTTCCAAATAAACTGATTACCATCCACAATTTTGAATAACCATACTTTGTTTTATTTCCTATGTTCCCACTGTTTTCAATTCAATCATGAAGACAAGGACAAAGATGATTAAAATTCCCATGTCTTCAGAAGTAATGGCCTTCACTTCACTACTTGTGGCCATAATGACAGATAAAGAATCGGATCAAAGAAATAAAAATAATGACAGATAAATAACACATGAAAATTACCCTTTTTTTTTAACTGGAGTATGGGAAAAAGAGCACTCTTAAGCAGCACACCAGCAAGCTTAGCACATAGAGATCACACACGTCACAGCCACAGCCACAACACAAGGAACTGACCACAACACAGTCAGCCCTTGATACTGATCCATGGACAAGGAAGATTTTGGGTTTTTAAGGATTGTGGCATCTTTCAAAGATTCAGGGTTGGTGACGACTAGGGTTTGGTTTGTAGAGGTGGCAACTAGGGTGTATGATAAACAGAAACTAGGTTCCAAACCTTGCTATGATACCATGTTGAAAAAGAGAAGAAAAAAACAAATGAAGAAGAAAGGAAAAGATTGAGGGGAAACAAATACGAGGCAACTCACCTATTAGCCTATTATTAGACACTCTCTCTTTATATATTGATTAAAAAAATGTACAATTACAAAGTTACCTTGTAACTGAGATAACTCAGATGGGGTCTACTATTACATCGCAATAAAAAAGCATAAGAATTTAAGAATTCAAACAGAGTAACTTAAACAAATGAATTATCCAAAAGAAGCCTCATTGAGGAACACAAAAACTGAGAAATAGCCACTATATTATATGAACATTGTAATATAAAGAGCATCCATGAGAATTACTAACAGGGATATAATTAGGTGAAGCTGATCAAGCTGCAAAGTATTTGTATGTAACAGTGAATAATAAGTCCAACAGACAATTGTGAAAGGCAAGTCAACTATGGGCTAAGAAGTCAGAATAAACCTTTGATGCCAAATCATCAACCTTCTGTTGAAGATTTAAGAGTAACTTTGATTGTTCTGAAAGCTTTGTCTCCAGCTCAGAAATATCTGGCCTGCAAATGAACTTTGATTAAAGTAACAGAATGTTACCACATCAGCTACAAAATAAAATAAGAATCTCTTCCGCACATAAGCAAAAAATTACTTCCGTTACAAATGCAACAAACCTAGACCAGATACATAGCTTTCTCACAAACAAAGGAACTGAGCCAGTAATCCCAGAATCAAGTTCAGTTAACAAACCAAGAATGACCGAATAGCTAAATATAAAAATTAAAATAACCGAAGATTATTGTTTAATCTAAAAAAAAAAAATATATGGGACTGAGAGGTGAGGAATAAGGTGCAGTGCCATTCTTCATTATTAGCTCCAGAGCTCCACTTTGCAATAGCACAAGAACATGGAATGGAAGAATGCAGAATTCCAAAAGCAGAACTCATGCTACCCTATTAGGAGTTATACAACATCAAATCATTTGTCATTTTTTAAGAAATCCAAGGATAAAACCATATCATTTATTTGCTCAACAAAATCATTTATCAGTTCCTTTGCTGAAATAGTTGAGACAAGCCACTAGTAGTGGTAAGATACTAGTAGCAGTTGTAGTAGTAAGACACTACTACTAGTAGTAGGAGAAGCTGCAATGGCAGTATAATAGTAGGAGCTGCAGCAGTAATGGAACAGTAATGGCAGTTGCAGCAAAGTGGCAGTAGCATTGGTTATTTAAGGGAATAAATCACTCAGTAAGATGCATCAGCCTAGGCTCTATTAGTTCAACAAAAAGAAATAGAGACTACAAAACAAGGACACTTTTAAAGAGGAGTTGAGTTCATGTCAGAAATTTAGTAACTCATACTCAAAGGAATAGCCAGAACAACTCAGCTGTTGGAGCAGGCTGAAATCCTAACGCCTCCAGCTCTTTCCAAAGATGGGAAAGACTTCTAAATTTTACAGCCAATTGAAATCAAGCATCCTTGAATTAAATAAATTTAGCAAGGAAATAATCTTCTATGCTTTCAATAAAATGGAAAATGCAAGATTTTGCATGCTTATAAAATAGAATTAATAGGAGATGATGTCAAAAAGTTCTAACTAGGCAGAATACCTGATGGCCAGTTCCTATTAAAATTATGTTCCAGCAGCAATCTTTAGGTTATCCAGTGGGGTGGGCTAAATTGATGGTCATCAACAAACAGATGCACAGGTCTTTCTCTGACAAGATTATGCCTGACTAACAATAGGTAAACATCTCATTCTCAGGGACTTGGAGAAAGTAATGCAGCTCTTAGAATATCATGACTTTGTTGGGACTGGATTAAGGAAGAAGAGAAGAATGAAAAAGAAGAATAAGGAGATGTCTCTAGGCCCTCATTCAATATACCCTTCTTATATGCACAATTTTAAAGTGATAAGATAACAACAAACTTCTTTTTTCTATTAGCCTCATTATTTTGATGTTTATAAGACCATAAAGCTCAACATTTAGATGAATTTCTACAGCTTTGAAGGGTATTCCTCTCAACATTGTCCAACTTGATTAGATTTTGATATGCAGATCAAAAGGGTTAAAATAGCAATGTTGAGACATTTTGATGTCTATTGGATTGTATTCATTATCTTCTGTTTTGATCAAGTTTTGTAATTAAGGAAGGATTTCTCATCCTTCTCTTGTATATTCTTTTTAATGAATATATTTTTGTTTCTGGCGAAAAAATAAATAAATATATAAAGCTCAAAAGTAAGAACACTCTAGAACCACTTTTTATTCTTAAAATTGCATCTTACTAAATATATTAAAAGAATTAAACTTAATCCTAGACTTATTTCTGTCCCGCATAGTTATAGTTTTTGTAGGTTCAAGGCAGTAAAATTAACTTGCTTCAAAGAAACAGGGAGAAGCTAAATGTTGCAAAGATAACGTGAATCCAGTACTGAAATTGTAGGAGCTTTAATTTCACATTCGTGCATACATTCCAAATCCATGATGGAAATAGAGCAGGAAGGGGGAAAACCTACAAAAGATATTTTGATTGAATCTGCACATCTGCAGGAAACAACTTGCACTCTTCTGAGAAAATTTGAGCTTGTCTCTCAGCAATAGAATCAATTAGTTGTATATCCTTAGCCACCTGCTCATCAACACTGCAGAAACCAGAACATAAAACCAAATTTCAGATTGAAGGTGATTTTGAAAAACCAGAGAAAAAAGATGGAAAGCAAGTTGCATTATGAAAGTTTAACAAATTTTGCCCCAAAATAATTTCTTATCAAAAAAAGGATCTCTTGTTCCACAAAAATTAAAGTTTCATTATCAAACATGAACAACTTATCAACCACAACCAAACTCAGAGTCATCTCCACCTCCATTCTGGATTATCAGCATAGATGCTTGCCTCCACAAGATCAACAATAAGACGGAGCATTTCTGTGCGATCTTCATAGGTTCCTCGTCCCTGCAACCAAAGTCATAACACATGATGTCCAATTGAGAGTATGATCAACATTTCTTTTTACTCCGGATATTATGAAAACATAGTTAAAAAAAATGTCAATGGTGATCAAAGAAGGCATGATTACAAACTAGTCAAGTTCGGTATATGTATGCTGGTTTCACTCATTGAAAAAACTCCTTTACATGAAGCGATGCAAAACTGCAACCCAAGGCATTTCATCAAAAGTAATAAATGTTTAGTTTTTGAGTAACAAATCATGAAATCCTAGGGACCACCTAGTTTTTCTCCTCTTGACAATCTTTTCATTCTCTTCTAAACTTCCCATCATTTCTGCACATATCTCACCACCTTTGTTCACAAGACGGCCCTTATCCTAATGGCTTTGAAAGTCATCCTGTATTTTTTATAGGCTTTGAAGGTCAGCCTGCATTACAACAACTGTTTCTATTGTCATTATCATGCCCGTGTAGCCAGCATATGTATCTTAGCCGAAAAGAATGTACAGTGGAAACTGTATATTTGATGTTCTCACAGTATGTTGCAACAACCATTAGTTAAGATAATACTGCACATATAAGGAATTGAACAACTCACTTGGATCGCTTCTGTATCTACAGTGGTGGTAATACCCAGAAACTTAGCTATCTCTGCCAGATCTGCAAAACAGCAAGATATTATATGCAATGGTCTGAATTGAATAAAAATGTTCTAGTGAAACATTTGTATAAAAAAGATGAAAGTATCTCCATAAAAATTCTAACAGCCATAAGAATACACTACTAAGATCTAACAATTGCATCTTATGCAATCTTCACAACAAATCTATCTGCCATAAGAATGCATTACACTGATCTAGCATATTTTGATAGACATATACACAATGGCAACAATAGAAGGATAAGCTATTTCTTCTTATATGACCACAGACTCACATCCAGGCATACTTTTTTAAAATTCATGTGCCCAACCATCCAAATGTCTCTATGCATCAGATCCAAATACTTATGTAAAGCATTGGTCAGGATAGACCTACCTTCTGACACAGAATTGTCTGGATTTTGGTCCAAAACATTTATTAGATGTCCAATACCAAGCACAAATATCATATGCCACATTTTTTTTCTGGACTGAGAAGTGGAATAGAAGCGGAATTTTCTTGAACTGTTTTAGTTTTTATCACATGCCACATTTTGTTTCACATTATAACTGAAATGTATAAATGGCTTCTGAAATGAGAAGGACCACAACCTCTCTCTTGAAATTGCTTATGAGCCAAAAAAGCAAAAAAAACATTTGATTCAATATGTAAGATAAAAAATAACGTAATATGCATAGAGAAAAGAAAACTATACTTCAGCCAGAAAGAGGATTGGCCCCAGTCAGAAATCAAACATCACAACACTTGCAGAGTATGTGTGTTGTAAAAGAACTACTAGTTCAAGTGCAATACTAGAAAAGAAATTTCTAAGTTTTGAAGTCCTTATAAAGGTTCAATACTCAACAATTATTTCTACTACAAGTTTGGAAAGAATATAATGGTTTTTCATGTTGTCCCACCTACACCAATCTATGCTCTCAAACATAACAGTACATAAGATGTGCAGGAAATTCATTTTTGGTTAAATCCACTAATTGATCATCACTTTGCTATGCTACCTAGAAAGCCGATTATGTAAGTAAGCCTCCATTGCTATGAAAAATTATAGAGTTTACTCCAAATTTCATTTCATTTTATTAGCCTTGTATATATTGTGGACCCATGTCCTATTAACTTAAACTTTTAAGAAATTGGCAGTTTAACGCGGTAGCAGAGCTACATTTAACTAGAGGTCTCAAGTTCAAGTCTTTTCAACATTATGGGCTCATATCCTAGCATTTTAAGCTTTTAGAAAATTTACACATTTCTTTAACCAAACTTTTGAGAGATATTTCTCTTACTCCTTGGATATGTTGGTGTTTCATCATATCCAAGGAGCTAGAGACCAAAATGAACAATGTTTTTTAACATTAGCATGCAGAGTGATGACACTGCTTTCAAGCAAAAATTTAAATAAATAACCACTATTTTCCAAAGTAAATAAAAATATATTAGAAACTTTGAGTTGCTTCCCACAATTTTTGTGCAATACCATTTATTTTGAGAACAAATAAAAATTTATATACTGATGGTATTTGAATTCAGGGATTTTTCCAGTCAGTTTGTTGTAAATATATCTTTCCTTTTCTTATACTAACAGGCATTTTCAACAGAGAAAATGAAATTATGACTTAAAAACTCTTTTAACAGGCCATAAATTTATCTCTTTGAGTAATACACTTCCAGAACATCAAACTAGCTAAACTAACACAGGAAGATTAAAAGGGAAAAGGAAAAAAAAAATAGCCAACCATAAAATAATCTCCCTGAAATAAGAAACTCAACAAAGGTGTGACAGGTTCTTGGGCTAATTAAAAACAACAATACCATGTACATTTTTGCAAAAGAATAAGACTCAAACCTTTAACACACATTTTAATTGCATTCCAGGATCCTATCAGTGATTCACAACATAGATTTATTAGCAGCCCAAGTTTAAGATTAATATCTAGATGCTTATTAAAGTATCTGAGCAAACCCGAATAAAAATAATAAAATGTATTAGAACCCAGTTCAATTTCATCCCTATTGTAAAAACACATTCAAAGATTAGAATATAATACAAGGGAACCTACATTGGATGCGAGCAGTCTCTTCGTCTCGATCCATGCCATTTTCCCCTTGCAGATTTTGTTGAGAGAAGGGTGATTTATCACCCAAGAGCCTATAGTTAAGAGGTGAAACAAGAGGTAAAAGAGATTCTTATCAATATGCTACTTTAAATTTGTGAATAAAATTAGTAACAGATAAGACATCAAACTGAATGGCCATTAAAAGATTAACAACAGTTGGGTTTTAAGTCTTAAGTTTTGGAACTGATGTATAAAAGATTCATGAAATGATTAAAAAAAATTCACTAAAAAGACAAAAAATAATCAGCTTTTTTTTTTTTCTTCCTGTTTATAGAATTGTTAAATGATATACCAGCAAGAGAACTTCAAGGAAAAGAACACAACTCTTCATTTTGTTGCCAAGGGTAAGGAGGAAAACAAAAGAAAATTAGGAAACTCATGTTCCTAAAAGAGTGTATTAGTGACATCAGTTGAGAGGAGTTTCAACTTTTCTAGTTGTTCCAAATAATGAAACATATGAGACTCAAAACCATTTTTTTCTTTTTCTTTCCCTGCATTTTGCAGTAACCAATCGGAGCATAGCTGAAGCTGAAAAATGAAGAAATCTAGAACCAAATATAAGAACAAATAGACAAGACATAATTGAGAAAGGGGGGGAAGATACCGGAAAAAGAGCCATTCAAGAAGGGCATAACGCTCCATGCCAGCAAAAAGGAGAGACTGAGCAGGTGCATTGGCTCTAGGGTAGTTTAACATTCCCAGTTTCTTCTGTATCTCTTCCATTTGCTTCGCTGCCATTTTCTTTGATTTTCACTTTCTTCTTCTCTTCACTTCTGTAGAAATAAGTACTAAAAATCAATAATAGAACCAAGCTCTAAAGAGAGAAGAAAAAGAACTATGTTCCATTTGAACTTCCTGCCCATCTACTTCATATATTCTTTTCCCTTCTCTGAAAGAAAACAAATGGAGGCCTCTTTGAAATTTGAGGCCTGTTTGGGAGCAGAAATGGGTCCTGTTTTCTGTTTTCATAAACAAGAAAAATGAACAGTGCACAGAAAACATGTTCAACAACATTTTTTTCAAAAAAATGATTTTGAACACAATTCCTGAAAATGGGTCATTTTTAGAAAATATTAAAAAAAATAAAATTTAATTTTGTTTCTCATGTTTTCAAAAATTCAAGGTCATCAATAGTTCAAAACCATCCAAAACCTCACATGCTCACCTTTTTTATTTTCAAAAGTTAAATATTTCTGAAGAAGTTATTTCATTCCCCACGCCAACAGTTGAAAATGGGGAAATTTACAGCCCACAAGAGGCTGAGGCATACACCCACCACAGTGGTAAGTTTATTCTTTGGCTAGAAAATGATCACTATCAACCTAATCATCTGAGAAGTACAATTAGAATGTGCATCTCATTCCCATCCTAGGTTTTAGGGATCGCATCCATTCACACTGCAGTTTTGGAGTTGCTAGAGGCACGGAATTAGTATTATTGCAGTTTCTATTCTCTTCTTTTCTTTTCTTTTCCCATATTTTCTCATTAACCAAACAAAGCCTGCTATCAATTTAACAGTAACATTGATAAAACTACATAAATTACACACTCATTGAACCACAGAAGTACAATTCCCTGTTCAAAAAAAAAAACCCAGTCTGAACAAACTTGCCTCTTTTCTCCTTTTTCTTTTCCCGCATAATCTCATCAACCAAACAAGCCCCACCAATAATGCAACTCAAAAACTACCAAAATAAACATAATTTACATATGTCTGAGCCACAAAAATCTACTTTATGAGATCACAGAAACCCACAAAACAAATCCTCGTACAATCAAATATATGATCAAAAAATGAAATCACGGCATCACATTCCCGATTCAAAAACACGTAAACCTAGTTGAAACCCCAATTCAAAACCCCGTTTTTTACCTCAAAAATGAAGCTCTTTTCTTCCTTTTATTCTCCTTCTTGTTCCTCTTCTTTCTCAAAGGTTCAATTTAGATCAAACCCGAGGAAAACCCACTAACATTACATCTAAAATGAACTTCTCAAACATGAAAAGAGAGAGAAAACGAGAGAAAAGCAGAGAACACGAAGTCAGAAGAGGGACAGCGTGGCTTGAGCTGTGCTTCTGTAAGATCCTGTTTCGCCTGGCCCTGAAAAATGCGCTGCTGTTTTTTCTTTTCCGGTTGGTTTCAAATTTTCTCATTTAGGATCGGTCACACCCAAGGATTGAAATATCGGTTTTTACGGATATATCGGTACTTCGATTTTACGGATATATCGGAAATATCGGAGAAATATCGGTGGATATTTTTTCACAAATATCGATAGAGTCAAAATTATTTAAAATTAATAGAAATATTTGAAAAAACTTTAAAAAATGATAAAATAAGTAAAAATACACATTTTAAAGTTTTAAAAATATATTCATTTTAAATATTTATTTTTAAAAACTTTTATTAAAATATATTTTATTACATTTTAAATGAAAAATTAAATTAATTTATATAAAATATTTTATTTAAGATTTAATTTTTAAAATTTTATTAAAAATATGTAGTAACAATTTTTTTTTATTAGTATTAATTTATTTAAATAATTAAAATTATTAATAATTTATCTTATTACATTAATTTTAATTCATAAAATATTGTGGATAAAAATCTAAATTTCAATATATGGTAGTGATTTAATTAAAATAAATATGGATAGTTAATAATTATTTATATATAGATAGAAAATTGTTCTCATGATTTGTTTTTTTATTTTTATTTTTATTTTTACCAAATCTAAAAATTCAAAAGGGGCACCGTCTTCTCTCACTCGGGCCATGGGCATGAAGAAGCCCTTTTCTGAAGTTGCCCTCCAGACGAGAGAATCCCTAAAAAGGCCTATTTTCCTCTGCCACTCTCAATCCTCGCAGGTTGCCAGGTACTAATCTAATCATGTTTTTTTTTTCAAACCCCGTTTGATTCCCAAGAAAATCCATCCCTCATTCGATTTTCGGGAAAATTCATCCTCGTTTGATTTCTGAGAAAATCCATGCAAAACCCCCAATGAAAACCAAAAAAATTGCTTTTTTTTTGCTCCTTGTGCTTTCTGGATCTGTTCTAGGGTCTCTTTGCTATTGTGGCATTGGATTTAAATTTCACGAACCCTAAATCCACGATTTTTGAGCCATGCTGAAAAACACAACCTTTGCCTGCAAATCATGATCAGATTACCAAATAGCAATGTTTTAAAAAAAATTGGACAGATTTTGTTTCCTGTGCGGGGACTGGACTGGTAGGAAATATCGGGAAATTTCCCGAAAAATCGGTAAGAATACCGATAAATACCGAAATATCGGAGATATTTTTGAAAAATTATCGAAATATCCGTCGACCGATAATCGGTGACGAATATTGTGTCGGAGCCGACCGATAAGCGATATTTCTCCGAAATATCGCCGAAATTTTTCGACATTTCAATCCTTGGTCACACCCATATGTACATCTATTTCATATATATATATATATATATATATATATATATATATATATATATATATATATAAGGATGAAAATTTCTGTTTTTTTCGCCGAAATTTCGGCGAAATTTCGTGTTTCGGAGGTCGGCGAAACGAAAGAGGGGGGCGAAATGTCGACGGAAGAAATATCCGTAAATTTCGCCAAAAATCGGAGAAATTTCAGATAAATTTCGGTAAAAGGAGAAATTTCGGCGATTTTTTGAAAAAATCGCCTCCGGTTGGAAAATTTCAGAGAAAAATCGTTTTGTTTCGATTTATTTCGGCGATTTTTCGGCCAAAAAAGCAGAAATTTTCCTACCAGTCCAGCCCGCGCACAGGATACAAAATCTGATCATGATTTGCAGGCAAAGCTTGTGTTTTTCAGCCTGGCTCAAAAATCGTGGATTTAGGGTTCGTGAAATTTAAATCCAATGGCACAACAGCAAAGAGAACCCTAAAACAGATTCAGAAAACACAGGGAGCAAAAGAAAAGCAATTTTTTTGGTTTTCTTTGGGGGTTTAGCATGGATTTTCTCGGAAATCAAACGAGGATGAATTTACCCGGAAATCGAATGGGGGATGGATTTTCTATGGAATCAAACGGGGGTTGCAAAAAAAATAATAATAACATGTTTAGATTAGTACCTGCTAGGATTGAGAGTGGCAGAGGAAAATAGGGTTTTTTTAGGGATTCTGTCGGAGGGCATCTTCAGAAAAGGGCATGCCCGGGTGAGAGAAGCGGTGTGGCCATTTGATTTTTAGATTTAGTAGAAATAAAATAAATAAATAAATAAATAAATGGAAACAAATCATGACCGGTCCAAATTGAAGTCGGATGTGATCTAACGATTAGAATTGAACCTCAAACTATATGATAATATATACAAATTATTGATATTTACTAGAATAAGCTTTTCATAAAACTTCATAATGAGTGTATAAGTATAACCGATATAATATAATTATGTCTAATATCGCGATTCACAAATCATATTTTATATATATATATCAAATTTTTCAACAAAATAACTTTAAATTGTCTATTATATTTCTAATTACACTACTACAAGATTTTTTTACATTTCCATGAGTTTTGATCAATTTTTTGCTTACCAAATTTTTTTTTCAAAATATCCATCGATATTTCTCCGATATATCCGTCCGATATATCCGTAATTACCGATATTTTCATCATTGTTAATATATATATAATTTGAAATTTAACGTTTTATTTTTTATTTTCTCATTTATACAAAAAATACCGTAATCATTTTCTTATAAAGAAAATCGTTATATTTAAAATCTATATGTAAATACTTGAAATATCTTAAAATGATAAAATATATTTATATAAAAAAAATGAGTTATTTTTTAAATAAAAACAAGACAAAGTTAGATTCATAAACTTTGGATCATTTAATCATTTTTAACTAATTAATTAAAAAAATATTTGTAGACCCCCATTTGGGGCTTATTCTTTTGCATCTCTATAGGTTATATTTCTTTGCAGGTGGAGGGCTCTCAAGGAGCCATGCGTCCATTCATGGTTGGCTAGTGAGGAATCAGGCTAGTGGTTTGGAGGACCAATGAGGATGAGACACCTGTCAAGAGATATTCTGAAAAGCTGCAGGCCATTAGTGAGCTGAGGGTGGTGTTTTTGTTGCTGGTTTGGAGAGATATTTGGGGGTGGGGGGGCAGAGGTTAACTTTGGGGAGGGGAGGGGGGAGGTAAGATAGAGGTGAAAGGAGGAGCGTATTCGGCATCCACAGAGAAAGAGATATCCTTGAGGGGTTTTTTTTTCCTTAGCTTGGAGAGCAAGCTGCTAGGAGAGAGGGGTTTTGGTGAGTGGTTTTACAGAGTTTTTTTTTTTAAGGTGTTTTTTGAGCTGAAGAAACTGGGTAACAGAGAGAGTATGGAGAGACGTCTGTGAGAGGAGAAAGTAGCTTGGAAGGGGGAGGAGGCATTTTTTTTTCTTTTGCTTGAGAGATTACCAGAGAGAGAAGGTTACTAGAGGAGCAAGGGAGTTTTTACAGAGTGGAATAGATGAGGAAGGCTGCAAGTTGCTAGAGGCCAAGCAAATTTTTGTTCGAAGGGAGTCGTTCAGGTTTAATTATCTCACATTTTAGGATCTCCATTTTTGCAGTTACATTATGCTTCTTGTTGGTATTTAGATGCTTGCTTTGACTATCTAACGAGTTAAACCTGATTATGATTTTCGTTTACTTGGTCCCTGTTTTCCTCCTATATGAGTTGCATGTTGGTTATGCTTTGTGTTTGTGTGTTAAGTTCATTCAGACCCTTCCACCAGTCTCTTTTGAAAGCTCCTTGATCTTCATGAAATGGAGCTTGGATTTAACGACATTATCTTCCCTTCTATATACTCTATTTTTCTTCTTCTTCTTCTTCTTCTTCTTCTTCTTTTCTTCACTTTCCCCTTTATTTCTGACATCTTTTGGAGAAGGTATTATGTTTAGGCTAGCTATCGGGATTGTAGTGTTTCTGAAGGAGCTCAGCATTAGAGTTTTGGGAGATGACTGGACAAGGAAAACAGATGAGATTGCTTGGGCAGTTTAAGTTGATGAAGTTGTTGAAGTTACAGGCTCTGCTTTGTGTGTATCAATAGCATATTTAGTGACTCTTATGCAATTTGTTCACCAGTTGTTGGTAGGCCTGCCTCTAGTCCATTATTCATCCTTTGGATAACTTTAGGAGGAGTTTTTGCTCTGTTTACTATGTTGTTCTGGTCTCTATCGAAAGACAGAGTAATTAGAGGAACGTTCGGCATGATATGCCTATTCCCTGTGGCGGGCATAAAGGGGCATTATTGATGGTCTTCAATACACATACCGATGCATGGACTGGAATCTTCTTTAAGAATGATACTAGAGGAGTATTTGCACAATACAAGGTTTGATCTAAGCTTGATAATGATGTTGGAAGAGATGACATTGTCTGTGAGGTCCTATGTGGTCTACTTATTAGAGGCAATCATAAAGAGATGATTTCCATTTTTATGGGAATAATGCCTACCAACTCTTACTCTATAGAACCCACAGAGAGCAGATGGCTATTCCATGCCCTTTTTGATGTTGGACTTGTGAGAACTGTTAAGATATGGACTCACACATATTTAACAATGGTACATGACTAAGCTATTCGCCTTTTGATATTTTTTTTGTATCTGTTTTCCATAGTATGGGCCACCTTATGTGTAGAGCCCAATGCCATCATGAGCCTTAGATGATGGGCCTAAGACTCGTGAGGCCCAATAGCCAAAGGGTATGGTCCCTAAGGTAGGAGGGTATAAATCCAAAGACTAAGTATTTGTTTAGTTTCATCACATTCTTTTGAAATAAGAACAGACCCGTTTCTTTCCCGCTCCCATCGTTAGAGAGAATTCAGAAAGAGGTGGTGCCCTCCATAGCCTTAGAAGATCCATATCTTGTTCAAAGCAAAAGCAAAATGGACTTAGGTTCGTTCATTCCCTATCTGGTGATCATGGCATGTTTTTAGGATTGATATATATGTATATATGTTCAGTTTCTATTGTTGGTGATAATGGAGATCAAAATTGAATAACAATTGGTATCAGAGCGAGGTTCTGATTCCATTTTCACCAAAAACAATCTTTAAAAACACAAACGAAAGGTCAGGGAAACAATAAAGAATTTGGGCCAATAAAATAATAAAAAAAGGTATTGAAGGCAATGTTGTAGGTCTTCTTATAGGCGTTCAGAGGCCGTTCAAGGGCCATCCAATGTCGGTGAGGGGCGCCGTTTCAGGCGCACTTCAAGTGCACTTTAGGCACCGTTTTAGGCGCCATACTAGGCATTGTTCAGGCGCCATTCAACGTGTGCCTCAGCCACCATTCTGGCGCCATTCAGGCGCCTTTGGAAACGCCATTTTTAGGCGTCGTTCGAGGCACCATTTGCAGCACCGTTCAGGTGCCATAGGAAGCGCCATTGGAGGCGCCATTTGCAGCGCCATTGGAGGCGTCATTTGCAGCGCCGTTTAGGCGCCATAGGAAGCACCATTGGAGGCCCCATTTGCAGCACCGTTCAGGCGCCATAGGAAGCGCCATTGGAGGCGTTATTCAGACATCATTGGAAGAGTCGTTCAGGCGCCATTAGCAGCACCATTTTAGGCGATCGGAGGAGCGTCATTTTGGTGCCACTGTTGCACCATTTTGGCCTCGCTGTAGCGTTGTTATTTTTGCAGATCGGTGGTTAGAGAAGGCGTTGCAGGCCTCATCTGCCTTGCGCCACTAACACCGCCTGGAAGAGCACCATTCTGGCGCCATTTTAGGCGATAAAAAAAGATGCTGTTTTGGCGTCGTTCCTAGTTGACGACGTCGTTCAGGCGCCGCTACAATGGCACCTGGCGATGGGAAATCACTGTTCCGGTGATGGCGGCGGCGTTTCACCGCCGGTGTCGTTCGAAGACACCTTTGGTACTGTTCCAAGGGTGAGGCGGCTGCAAACGAGGCTATATAAGATAAGATAAAAAAGAAAATTAATTGGAATAATGGCCCATGAAGGTTAAGTGCTTAAATATGGCCTGAATTCTTTTGGCCAAAATGAGGCCAAAATGAGCCACCCTATTAGGCTTAAATATGGGAAGTGAACCACTGCATAAGCCACGTCCATATGATGGGCAAGCCAATTAAATTGTACAATTCTGTAAAAAGAGGAAGGGCGGACTGAAAGGAGCTCGAACCCATGACCACAAGGTTGAGAGCCTTGCACTCAACCAACTAAGCTACATAACTCTTATGCTTATTGATGATTTTATACCAATAAAATTATAATTCTGATGAATTTTTGTATTTTTTTTTTTGGAATTCATTATTTCTTGTTACGTTTGTGTTTAACATTTTAAAATGAATAGGTTATGTATATTTGTTGCCAAAGTAACATGTGTTACGTAATTTTATTTATTTTGAAATAAGTAAGCATGTTATTATTATATAAAATAATCGGCCTAAAGGAAGATTATTTTATATAATAATAAATAAAGTAGTCATAAATATGTGATATAAAATTATCTTGCATTCTATATGTCAGTCCAAAGACCGACATATTGCTTTGATTTTTGTCAATATTTATGAATTAATTTTGAAAATGATACCAATAACAAGTTAATATTTCCATCCAAAGACTGAATATTGATGTTTGTGCTAGGTATATTGTTATATGTCCACATGCATATATATGTTAAATTTTATTTATTCATGTATGTGTGATGATTATATGATTGATTATGAGCTTTATTATTATGAATTCAACATCTTCTATATTTGCAAATGTCAATAACATTCCTGTGCTTAATGGCACAAACTTCAAGAAATGGAAGGAGCACGTTATAATTGTGCTCGGGTGCATAGATTTAGACTATGCATTAAGAGAGGATCGCCCTTCAGATCTTACTAGTGCCAGCATTGTTGAGCAAAGGTCTATTATGGAAAAATGGGAGCGATCCAATCGCATGAGTCTATTAATGATAATGAAGCACTCAATTCCAGAAGCTATAAGGGGTGCAATACCTAAGGAAACCCGAGCCAAGGCATTCTTGGACCAGATAGCAAACCGATTCGCTGCAAACGAAAAGGTTGAGACAAACACTATTCTTAGTAAGCTTGTCTCTATGCGGTATAAATGGAAAGAGAATATAAGGGAGCACATTATGGAAATGTCTAATCTTGTGACTAGACTCAAGGCACTAAAGTTAGAGTTGTCGGAAGACATACTCATGCACTTGGTCTTGATCTCTCTGCTTACACAATTTAGTCCATTCAAAATCAGTTACAACACACAAAAGGAAAAATGGACTTTGAATGAGCTTATTGCTCAGTGTGTACAAAAGGAAGAGAGATTGAAACAAGAGAAGATAGAAAGTGCTCACTTGGCTTCCACATCTCATGGATTTGGTACCAACAAGAAAAGAAAGAGGGACAATAAAGGAAAACAAACTGCAGTTTCTGGGACATCAAAGCAGAAGGTGCAGAAGAAACAAAATAAGGAGATTACTTGTTTCTTTTGCAAAAAGGTTGGTCATATGAAGAAGACATGTACCAAATACGCTGCTTGGCTTGAAAAGAAAGGTGCACTTCTCAACTTTGTTTGTTCAGAAATTAATTTAGCTGTAGTGCCTATTGACACTTGGTGGATAGATACGAGTGCAACTACTCACATAAGTGTCACGATGCAGAGTTGCCTAAGAAGCCGAATGCCAACTGATGGTGAAAGATACATCTATGTGGGAAATGGCAACAAGGCTGTAGTCAAGGCTATTAGTCTTTTTAGATTACAGTTAGACTCTGGATGTACTTTGGATTTGGAAGAGACTTTTGTAGTACCGTCATTTAGACGGAATTTAATTTATGTTTCATGTCTGGACAAATTTGGATATTGTTGTTCATTTAGAAATGGAATGGTTAGTCTTTATCTAAATTCAAACGTTATTGGTACAGGTAGTCTAACATAAAAATTATACAAATTGAACATAAAAGCCACTAATGGAAATGAAACCTTGCATTCAAGTAATTATGGCATTAAGCGAAAATTAATAAATGAGAATTCATCAATGTTATGGCACAGACATTTGGGTCACATTTCAAATCAACGAATTCAAAGGCTTGTGTCAGAAAGAATTCTTGACCCACTTGATTTCTCAGACTTTCAAGTCTGTATAGAGTGCATTAAGGGTAAACAAACAAATATGAGGAAAAATGATGCCAATAGGTGCAGTGACGTCTTGGAATTGATACATATGAACATTTGTGGTCCATTTCCTACACCTTCTTGGAATGGACAACAATATTTTATCACTTTCATTGACGATTACTCACGCTATGACTATCTTTATTTGATTCATGAGAAGTCTCAGTCATTAGATGTGTTTAAGAATTTCAAAGTTAAAGTTGAGAACCAACTAAGCAAGAAAATAAAGGTTGTCAGATCTGACCGTAGAGGTGAATATTATGGTAGATATGACGGATTCGGTGAACAATGTCCAGGGCCATTTGCCAAATATTTGATGGAGTGTGGTATCGTTCCTCAGTACACCATGCCAGGGACTCCGAGCCAAAATGGTGTAGCTGAGAGGCGAAATCATACTCTTAAGGATATGGTAAGAAGCATGATTAGTCATTTCACCTTATCGGAATCACTTTGGGGCAAAGCCATCAAAACTGCAGTTTACATTTTGAATAGAGTACCAAGCAAAGCAGTAGCCCAAACCCCATATGAGTTATGGACTAGCAAGAAACCTAGTATTAGGCACTTGCATGTTTGGGGTTGTTCAGTTGAAGCTAGGCCGTACAAGCCAAATGAAAAGAAATTGGACTCCAAAACAGTGAGCTACTACTTTGTAGGGTATTCTGAAAGGCCGAGAGGCTTCAAATTTTATGACCCCTCAACTAGATTCTTCTTTGAAACGAGCAATGCTAAGTTCATTGAGGATGTTGAGTTAAGTGGGAGAGAACCGTTAAGAAAGGTGGTCTTTGAAGAGGAATCTGTTAGTATTCCTATTATTACGACTGGACATGGTCATATTATATTTGATGACACTATTCAGAATGTACAGTCGATAACAAAAATTCAAGACACACATGAGATTCCTCTTACTCTAGTTATGGAACCGATTCAAGTTCATGAAGAGGTAACTCAAGAACCTCAAGAACCTCAAGTACAAGTGCCACTAAGGAGATCCACTAGAGAAAGGAGAAGTACAATTTCAGATGATTATGTTGTATATCTCTAAGAACATGAGTTTGACATGGGTCTGGAAGACGATCCAATTTCAGTTAGTCAAGTCAAACAAAGTTCTGACTCTAAAAAATGGATAGAAGCCCTGAAGGATGAGATGAAATCAATGAAAGACAATGGTGTTGGGGACCTAATAGAGTTGCCTGAAGGTGTAAAACCGATTGGTTGTAAATGGATTTTTAAGACCAAGCGGGATTCAAAAGGCAACATTGTTAGGTATAAGGCACGCTTAGTCGCAAAAGGTTTCACTCAAAAGGAAGGCATTGATTATAAGGAGGCCTTTTCACCGGTTTCGTTAAAGGACTCTTTTAGAATCATCATGGCACTTGTAGCTCATTATGATTTAAAACTGCATCAAATGGACGTTAAAACTGCGTTTCTTAATGGTAACATTGATGAAGTAATATACATGGTGCGACCGGAGAACTTTGAGTCTAATGATTCAAAGCAACTTGTATGCAAATTAAAAAGGTCCATATATAGTTTAAAGCAAGCATCCCGACAATGGTACTGGAAGTTTGATCAAGTGATTACTTCATTTGGTTTTAAGGAGAACATCGTTGATCAATGCATATACCTCAAGTTCAGTGGGAGCAAATTCATTATCTTGGGGTTATATGTTAATGATATTCTACTTGTAAGTTGTGATGTGGGACTTTTGCATGAAACCAAGCGATTTCTGTCTAGTAAATTTGATATGAAGGATCTTGGTGATGCATCTTTTATGCTGGTATACAGATCTATAGGGATCGTTCAAGAGGTATACTTGGGCTATCATAAAAGGCCTACATCGATAAAGTTTTGAGTAGATTTGGCATGACCAATTGTGCACCAGGAGACACGCCTGTGGCAAAAGGCGACAAATTTAGTTTGCACCAATGTTCGAAAAATGAACTTGAGAAGAAGGATATGGAGAAGTTTCCCTATGCCTCGGCAATAGGAAGTCTCATGTATGCGCAAGTTTGTACGCGTCCGGATATTGTGTACATTGTTGGAATGCTAGGTAGATATTTAAGTAACTCGGGAATGGATCACTGGAAAAAGGCAAAACGGGTTATGCGGTATTTACAAAGAACTAAAGACTATATGCTCACATATCGTAGATCCAGTCATTTAGAGATCATGGGATATTCAGACTCCGATTTCGTGGGATGACTTGACAGCAGGAGATCCACTTCAAGTTACATCTTCATGTTAGCTGGAGGAGCAGTTTCATGGAAAAGTGTTAAACAAACACTTATTATTTCTTCCACCATGGAGGTAGAATTCATAGCTTGCTACGAGGCATCAAACCATGGGATATGGCTGCTGAATTTTATCACTCAGTTGTGAATTGTTGATGGGATTGAGAAACCATTGAGAATCAACTGTGATAATAAAGCCGTAGAATTGTATTCTAAGAATAACCGAAGTTCGTCAAAGTCTAAACACATTGACATCAAGTTCTTGGTTGTGAAAGAAAGAGTTCAGAGTCTTCGAGTATCGATTGAACACATAAGCACAAACTCCATGATTGTGGATCTGCTCACTAAGGATTTGCCACCCAAAGTATATCATGAGCATGTCACACATATGGGTGTTGTACACATTGATGATGTGCTAGTATAGTGGGAGTTTGTATTTAGACTTTGTGTTTGTTTTCTTGATGTGATATTATGTTATGTTATCTGTACAAACTTTGATTTTAAAAGACTATTGTGTTTGAATACTCTGAATTGAAATGATGACTTTCAGAAGCAGTTTAACATCAAGTGTTGAAAATGGAATTTGACTATTTTTTTAGTCATAAAGTGGGACCAATCGGAAATAGACATATTAGAGATCATATTCTATGTAATTTCCATGCTACACATCCATACTTGATCCATGTTGCTAATTTTGTTAATATTGTGATCATTGATGGGTCTAGTTATAATTATGATTAACGAAGGCCGCTTTGATCCTATATTAGCATAACTAGTAGACAGGATTATTTAAGGATATTAAGATAAAATAGCAAGATGAGCTCAATAAAGTACTATCATGAACATTGTTTTGTAATATGTGTGGTCCAAGTGGGAGATTGTTAAGATATGGATTCACACATATTTAACAATGGTACATGACTAAGCTATTCGCCTTTTGATATTTGTTTTGTATCGATTTTCCACAGTATGGGCCACCTTATGTGTAGAGCCCAAAGCCATCACGAGCCTTAGATGATGGACCTAAGATTTGTGGGACCTAAGATTTGTGAGACCCAATAGCCAAAGGGTATGGTCCCTAAGGCAGGAGGGTATAAATCCAAAGACTAAGTGTCTGTTTAGTTTCATTACATCATTTTGAAATAAGAATAGACCCGTTTCTCTCCTGCTCCCATCGTCAGAGAGAATTCAGAAAGAGGTGGTGCCCTCCACAGCCTTAGAAGATCCATATCTTGTTTAAAACAAAAGCAAAATGGACTCATGTTCGTTCATTCCCTATCTGGTGATCATGACATGTTTTCAGGATTGATATATATGTATATATGTTCAGTTTCTATTGTTGGTGATAATGGAGATCAAAATTGAATAACAAGAACAACAACTGGCGATCGTATGTTTGGTGTTCCGAAGGGAACATCGAATAACGGCTTGGACATACCGCATAGTGACAAGGGATTTGTTGGACTCTCAAATGATAGCAAGCAGCTTGATGCCAAGGTTCATCGAAAGTGTATTTGTGGTGATTGTGACAGCTCATATATGGAGACTTTGATGAATAATGAACCAAGGAAGTACCAACCTCATTTCAAGGAATATATCAAGAAGAGAGTTGAATCAGATGGTCTTCCTTTCACAACTCCATTGGTGAGGGAGTTCACAAGAAATCCCAATCTCCACCTTGTGCAGTCCCTTGCTCTTATTCCTCCAACAGTACGCCTTGTCTCAATATCCATGCAAACCCTACATATGCTTATTTATCCTACCCAATATGCATAGCCATCCCCCGTAATACCCATGTAAATACCCATTTTCCACACCCATATATGTCATCAATTCTTTCTAAACCCATTAAACCCATTCCATGCTTACCACCTTCTCCATCCTAGTCTCCATCCAACCCATTGCTTCATACCTACTGCACAATTCGTATTCACTTTTGCCACCACCCAAGAATCATATTCCCTGTCCAGCATGTCTCTCATGCCCCTCATACTTCTTTCTCTTACTACCCACAACCCCATTCAACACTTGCAAACCCGTCCCGTTTCACCACATCTTTCAACACTCACTAATCTTTTTTTTTTCTCACTACCTAGTTCACTAAGGATACCCATATCTTTAAAGCCCACCGTACCTATATATTCACACCGTGTACCATACCTGCCCGTTGCTCTACATGCACGTTCATCCTCCTTAGTACCCTTCATACCCACTATCAATTTCCCACTGATTTGATCTACATGCTACCCCGTGGCTGTATCCCCATAACGCACATTTTCATTGATTTTGAAGAGCAAACTCTCATATTTGGTGAGGGTTCAGAAGCTCGTCCTCAACATCTCCGTTGAAGAATATGGGGATCGTTTCACCAAAGCTGCTAAGGTTGAGGAGACCCAGTTGCCGAATCCATGTTCTCTCTACAACGAGGTTTCCACCAAAGCGAACACGCCTTTCTGAAGACTGGTGCTGTGAACGTTGAAATAAGACCAGCTCATGCAGAGTTTTTTTTTTTTTTTCATCAGCATCACTACAAAAAAATATATCCCAGCTTTACAAAATGCTGCCAATGAAACTGATCGGGCACAGTTCACAAAAGCATATCAGACCACTAATGTTCTATTTGGGGTTTTGAAAGCTGTTAATCATACTCAGGCTACTGAAGTTGATCGTGAGATTTTAGAAGCTCAAAATCAGGTTGCGGAGAAGACAGATATATGTCCCTTACAATATTCTTCCTCTTGATCCTGATAGTGCAAACCAGGCAATTATGAGATATCCAGATATTCAAGTTGCTGTTTATGCTCCTCGTAACACAAGGGGTCTTCCATGGCCACGGGATTACAAGAAGAAAAACGGTGAAGACATTTTAGACTGGCTACAGGCAATGTTTAGATTTCAGAAGGATAATGTGGCCAGTAAAAGGGAACATCTGATTTTATTACTTGCAAATGTGTACTGACAGAAGTGATGGAGAAACTGTTCAAGAATTACAAAAAAATGGTGCAAGTACTTGGATCAGAAAAGCAGTCTTTGGCTACCAACTATACAACAGGAAATGTAGCATCGCAAACTATTGTACATGGGCTTATATCTTCTCATTTGGGGAGCAGCTATAAACTTAAGATTCATGCCAGAATGCCTGTCATATATTCATCATCATATGGCATTTGAGCTGTATGGTATGCTGGCTGGGAATGTCAGTCCCATGATAGGTGAACATGTGAAACCAGCCTGTGGAGGTGAAGAAGAGGCTTTCTTAAAGAAAGTGGTTACTCCTATCTATGAAGTGATCGCAAAGGAAGTTGATAGGAACGAAAGGGGAAAATCTAAGCATTCCCAATGGAGGAACTATGATGATTTAAATGAATACTTCTGGTCAGTTGATTGCTTCCGACTATGTTGGCCAATGCGTGCAGATGCCGATTTCTTTTATCTGCCTATAGAAGAGATCCATTGGGAAAGAAATGGGGATGGCAAACCAACTACCAGAGAGCGCTGGATGGGAAAAGTTAATTTTGTTGAGATACGTTCCTCTTGGAATATTTTCAGAAGCTTTGATAGAATGTGGAGTTTCTTCATTTGTGCTTACGGGCCATGATAATTGTTGCTTGGAATGGTTTGGGGGAACCAAGTTCAATCTTTAGTGGCGATGTTTTCAAGAAAGTACTGAGTGTCTTTATAACTGCTGCAATACTGGCAGTCTCCTCTATGAAGATGAGTTCATCAAGTATCTCAAAGACTATCCAGGTCAGTTTAGATAAAACATGGCTCTTATCAGAAGACAAAAGAGAAAGAATGGAGGCAAGATGCAGGTTCAGAATAAGATTGAGGAATAGTGATGAGATTTTCAAGCTCTTGAATGGTGGAATCTATATACACTTTTACGGGCTTGAGGAAATGATGTTTAGGATCCAAGAAACTCTTAAGAGAGTTATAGACCAGAGAGGAGAAAACCGGAAAGAGAAGCTGCAGGAAGAAACACTCATTGCATGGTGTGCCATATGTATGGCCACCTTTCGGGCCACGTGTTACCTACTGTTTCCTCATCTTCGACTAAAACCCTTTTTTGTAAATAATCTTCAAATTTTGGTTTTTAAATAATCCTAATTCCACATTTTTCTTCATCCTTGGAGTTTTTAGGTTCCAAAAACCTATTTCCCAATAAAATTTGGCCATCATTTTCTTTCCGGCAAGCCACTTTCGAATTTTCTTTGATTTTCAAAATGTTTTAAGTGTGAATTTATTTTCATAATTCTAAGTGATAGAATTTATGAAATTGATTCACTCAAAAATAAATTGGGCTTTGGCGGGGGCCCAACATTATTGGATGTTTCCCTTGAAAATCAATTTGATTGAATTGTGATATATGATGATTTCGTACTCGATTTAGTGGCACGTGAGCTATGTTTTATGACCATTATTTGTGCATTAATCTCATTTCTTGATAGCTCATTGTGGCTCGTCGCCCAGGTACATATCTACTCGCATCCTAGTCATTCTCTATGCATGTTCTGATTCTCATATATGCATGATCGTTCTATGTATTCATTGATTGACTCATCAATTGCCATAATTGCTTCATTTTATTAGTAGGGACCCGTTTTTAGAGACTTAGAGGGATGCTACGGTCTTCATCGTACCTTCCTGATAAGTAACCTAACCCCCGAACCCGATCCTGTTTTTCATAGACCACATTTTCCAAAATAAGGAGTCACACTTGGAGTTTTCTTTCTTATTTTGGTTACCCTTTAAAAATAAAACAAAAATAAGTGGCGACTCCAAGTCATTTTCTTAATAAATAAAATCATTTTCAAATAAAATCAAGCTTACCATCGAGTGGAAACTCATGAGCCGAAATGTAGGGTTCACAATATCTATTTTATATATAAAACCTATTTTTTTATTTATAAAAACATATTTTATTTATTTAAAAAATAAAATTTATTTTTTAAAGAAATGTCATATTGTAGACTCCTTCATATGGGGGACATTTCTCTTGTTTTTTTTTTCTTCTTCTCTTCTTCTTCTTCATCAACCCGAGAATAGGCTGTATGACTACAACAAAGTACATGATCATGGATGAAATGTTTTGTCTCCAACAATATGCCTTTTGTAGCCAAAAGGCTTTCCTAACGAAAAGTTTCGTCTCGTTCATTGTCTCGATATTTGTGTCACCCTATGTTTTTGGAGACGAATAATTAACGTTTGTTACGAAAACATATTTATGACAAAACAAAATTTTGTGGCCGACACTATTTGGAAACGAGTTTTTTTTGTGGCCTAAGATAAAATGTTTCGTTTGGAATTAGATTTTCAAATATCGAGTAAACTATTTGGTAACAAAATATTTCATTTGGCAACAAAAAAATTTTGTCACTACATGTTACTTTGTACATTAGGAGACAAACTATTTTCATCTCCATTATGTTGACACATGGTTTCTACAACGAAATAATTTTATCTCCATATATTTCCACTTATATTTGGGGAGGAAATATTTTCGTCTCAAATTGTTGACAATTAGTTTGGGTAACAAACAAATTTTGTCTCTAAATGTTACTTCATATATTAGGAGACAATTTTTTCATCTCCATCATGTTAACCCATAGTTTCTACAACGAAATAATTTTATCTCCATATACTTCCACTTACATTTGGGGAGAAACTATTTTTGTCCCAAAATGTTGACAGATAGTTTGAGTAACAAACAAATTTTGTCTCTAAATGTTTCAATTACAATTGGAGACAAAATGATTTCATCTTGAAAAACTAATAATGTTTAGGCAATAAAATAATTTTATCTCGAATTCATATAGGAGATGAAATAATGAAACGAAGTTCCTCTTTGTATTATTTTCGAATGAAATAATTTCCTCTCTATATAATATTATTGTTAATTTTTAAAATTTTAAATAATCCTATTGAAACCTACATAAACCTATATGATATTGAAAGATTTCAAATATACAATGATATTATATAAATAAAACATTTAATAATGTAAAAATAGAATAATATATAGAAAATAAGTAAACATTAAAACATTTGTTTCATCAATGCAAAACATACGTACAAATAACATTTTCCAAGTACCATTCGAATATTGTCTAAAATAAAAGTGACCAATAAATAATAGCAAACCACATAATAATATCAACTCGATGGTGACGATGGTGGTTGGGAAGTTGAGCTAGAATGAGGTGGTGGTTGGTTAGAAGTGTTAGTTTGTTGTGGCATCAATGTCTGGATCATTGCCTTTAATTCCTCCAATTGAGTGGTAGCTGTTGTTTTAAACTCCTCTAACTTTGTGATTTGTTGTCTTAACCTCTCTGTTTCTTCATCAGGAAATTCAGTTGTAGTCGAATGCTTAAGTCGTGACCCATATCCCAAACCTCGAATATAACCTGATCGCTTCCCTAGTACTCTTTGAGTTATCTCCAAGTCAGAGATAGGAGTATCTCCATCTTGGGTACTTTGCTCTTGAAGCTTACGCATCTCTTCCTAAGAAATATAGTTTTCAATTAGTGAACATGTTACATAGCATATAATGAAAAGAAAATTTTAATTTTTGCAACTACAAGTAACATGACTCTTACATATCGAGATTTAGTTGTGTCATTGATCCATCCTTTACTTTCATTGTAGTGAGTGGCACGAAATAACTCCACTTCCCCTTGCAACTCTCCAGTGGCAACACTCTTTTACATGCACATAAAAAAATAATTTAGTTATTTTTAAAGATAAGTAATAAACTCCCTTTTCAACTTTCTAGGTGGAACATGTCTTTTAAATAAATAGTATAAAATAAAACTATTATTTTAAAGATATAATTTAGAAAAATATGTCATACCATTGAGTTATGCTGACGATGAAATGCAAATGGTTTAGATCCACCACGATGATTGAATGGAAGCTTTTCACAAATTTCACTATTTATAGTAGCCCTTTTCTACACAATAATATTACTAAAAGAGTAAGTAAAAGAAAATGAAACAAATTATAGTAACCTAAGAATTAAGAAAATATGTTAAATAAAAACTTTACAAACAATGAAACATGTAATAAAATGTAGTCTTTCTACCACGATTTTAGTAAAATCTTCTCCATTATTTATACTATATATATATATATATATATATATATATATATATATATATTCTCATATACAAAATGTTAATTTTTGGTAATAAACCAACATTCCAATACATATAACATTTCAATAATTCATGGTAAACAAACATTCTAATATAATATTTTAATTATTCATAAGGAACCAACAATCCAACACAACATTTCAATTTTCAACTTGTTTCAAGTGACAAATTCCTACTTTTTTACTTCAAAATATACCAAATACCAATGATCAAGATGCTCTAGTATACCCACACAACATCAAATATGTTTACTATTTCATATGTAATTATGTTAAATATGCACAGTACCTTAAATTTTTCAAGAGAAAAAAGATTGCACAAGTAATCCCAATCTTCTTGTGTGACATCATCTGGCGGGTGCAAACGTGCCTCCTCCACTGTCTCAAACTGCTTGAAATGCTGGTGAAGATCATATCTATATGTTCGATAATGTTGTCCCATAATCTCATGCACATACTTTGTAATGTATGTTTTTGACATATCTGGATCAAATTTTGACTGAAATTTAAAATAAAAATAAAATAAAAAGCATTATAATGTGTTAGTATAATTATAGATTAACTAATTAATTAAAACATTTTTAACTAATAAGAACTCTTACTAAAAGGCGATCAACTAATGGTTGTGTATCCATAGCTGGAATAGCTGACCATTTCTCGAATTGTAGTGGAGCAAATTTTCTAATGAGATAGCCACACTCATTAGAAAACTTTGCAGATTTATCACTATCTTTTGGTCTTCCACTCTCTGTGTTGAAATCTAACTTTTTCCCTGACATTTGTACAATAGTATCTGTGCCCTTACCTCTTGTAGGTCCACGACCCTTCTTTAATGGTGGATATGAATCTACAATTTAAAAACAAAGTTAGAATGCATAGTTAATGATAAAAATAAAAACAAAAACTTAAAAAATGTATTCTTACCAGTGCTATTCCTAACTATTGTCTGCATTGATGATGACATATTACTATTAGTAGGAGTAGGAGTTGAAGAAATTGGAGGGGAAGGAAGAGGTGGTGGTGGTGGTAGTGGAGGAGGAGGAGGAGGAGGAGGAGGAGGAGGAGGAGGAGGAGGAGAGACAACCCTAATAGTGGTTTTAGTATGATTATTCATATTCTTGGGGGGAGCTTGAGACTTAGTGTTAGAAGTATATTTAAGGCGACGTCGATTTCCACGCTCCATCTATGATAATACTTCCTGCACTAAATTCAATTAGACAAATACATAGTTACATAAAATATTTTCATTTATGTTCTTCAATTCCACAAAAGATGTGATAAATGAGATTTTAAAAAAATTTAGTTTAGGGGATACATCATGTATATGCATTAAATAAATAACTCAAATTGTAATGAAATAAAAACAATAAGATGATAAACAAGAAAAGTCTAACTGAAATTGACATTAAAATAATAAAACTAACTATCACTATCACTATCATGATCTTCTTCATCACTATTTTCATTATCCTCACTACAATAGTCTACAAGTGTTTCATCTTCTTCATCTTGGTCATTTATGAAAGCAGTTAAATCATCATTTTCAAATCTTCTCCCATGATCAACCACATTTTCAATATCAATATAGCTTGGATCACCATCTGGCCTTTGATATTGTATAACATTACAATCTTGGTTTACTGACCAAACAATATCAGTTGAATCATTTTCTTGATATGCTTCTTCTATTGTTGGATCTTCATTATCATTTTCACTATCATTTGTTGTAGTTTGCTCTGGGACATCAAATATGTGTCTATGAAGTACTTTTTGCACCACTTTCCAACTTGATCCTAACTTTGGATCATTTACGTAAAAGATTTGTTGTGCTTGGCTTGCAAGAACATAAGGATCTTCTTCATACCACTTATTATCCACGTTAATGCACCTAAGGACACCATCATCTTGCAATCTCTTTTTATTGGGATCAGTATCAAACCATTCACACTTGAATAGAACAACTTGGTTGTTGAAGATATAATCTAACACAACAACATTTAGCAACACACCATAGAAATCAATCATATCCTCATAATGGTCACCCAATACAAGAACACCACTATTTTGAGTCGTGTGTCGATCATCTCGATCTTTAGTGTGAAATCGAATTCCATTTACCACACAACTATGATATAAAGATACTCTACGATCAGGTCCAGAGGCTAATGAATACAACTCATCAGTAGCTTCTGGTGATCCTTGATGGCGTAATATTTTCATCTGCATAATTGAGAAGATATGTAATTAAGAATATCATTCTAATTAAATTTGTTTAAGAGAAAAAATGTCTTTAGATATACATACATGATTCGCAAACCACTTTGGGAATAGCTGTTTTTGCCTTTGAAATAAATTATCATTGGTTTCCTTTTCCAACTGCTCCATGTGTTCACTAGTTGTACACACTTTTGTTAGTACACTGCATTAATTAGCTATTGAGTCATAAATAATTATAAATGGTTGCAAAAATAATTTTATGTCTTACCATAAATATGATTGTAGTTCTTTACAGTTGTTCAAAATATACCAGTGAGCTTTCTCTATTTCGGCACGAGAGAACTCAAGCTGCTGGTAACTTCCAAATGGGCGAGCTCTTTGAGAAAAAACAGAAAACCCATTTGACTGATCATTCAAATCATCAACATTTCGATCTGGTCGATTAAATTTAGTCTCAATTCCAAGAAGATATTGAGAACAAAATGTTAATGATTCATTCACAATATAAGCCTCTGCTATTGAACCTTCTGGGTAAGCCTTATTTCTTACATAACTCTTATAAGTCGATAAAATCCTGAATAAAAGCAAAGGTTATTGAAACATTATTCAAATTGTTAAAGAAATTAATTTTTAAAATTGAATATAAAGTTTATAAATATTACCTTTCAATAGGATACATCCATCTAAGTCCAACAAGTCCAGCAAGTTTTGCCTCATGTGGTAAATGTACAAGTAAATGAACCATAACATCAAAAAAAGTAGGTGGAAAGATCCTCTCAAGCTTACAAAGAATCAACACAATATCATGTTCTAATATTTCCAAATCTTGTATCCTCAATGATTTTGCACATAACTTTTGGAAAAAACATGAGAGTTCTATAAGTGTTGTACTAATATCCTTCCTTAGAAATTTACGGATTCCAATTGGGAGAAGTCGTTGGAGCAACACATGGCAATCATGACTTTTGAGACCTAATATCTTTCCATTCACACGCTTTGAAATATTTGCGGCATATCCATCAGGAAACTTGATTGATTTCAAAAAAGCACAAAATTCTCTTCTTTTCATTGATGTTAATGTGTAGCATGCATGAGGCTTCAAGTATTTGTTACCATGCAACACTAAATGCAACTCCTTTCTTATTTTCATGTCTTGTAAATCTAATCGAGCTTTATATGTGTCCTTTGTCTTCCCTTCAATATTCAACAGTGTCCCCATCACATTGTCACATACATTTTTCTCAATATGCATAACATCAAGAATATGTCTTATACTTAATTTTGACTAATATTCCAATTCAAAAAAATATACTTCTCTTGGTCCAATTTAATTCACTAGGTATTCGCTTCCTTTTCTTATCTTTTTTGTTTGGATTCTTACCCAAAATAACATGATCAACATTTTCTAATTGCTGCAATATGTCATCACCAGAAAAACTTTGGGGTGCTGGATTCATTTCCAACTTACCATCATGCAATCTACTTTTACGCCAAGGATGATTAGTCTGCATATAACGACGATGGCCCATATAACATATTTTGCTTCTCAATGATTGAGATGATGTGTCAACATTGCAAACAGGGCAAGCCATGTAACCTTTGGTACTCCAACCGGATAACATGGCATACGCAGGAAAATCATTTATTGTCCATAAAATTGCTGCATGCATTTTAAAATATTGACCAATAGAGACATCATAAGTCTCTATGCCATCATGCCATAACTCTTTGAGTTCATCAATTAATGGGCGTAAGTAAACGTCAATTTCTTTTCCAGGAGAATGTGGACCCGGAATCAAAAGTGACATCATTAAGAATGGTTCTTTCATGCATTTCCAAGGAGGCAAGTTATATGGCACTAGTATAATAGGCCACATACTATATGAGTGACTCTTGTTACCAAATGGATTAAAACCATCTGATGAAAGACCTAACCTCACATTTCTTGATTCACTACTAAAAGAGGGGTACATTCTATCAAACGACTTCCATGCTTCAGCATCAGCCGGATGCCTTAGCACACCATCATCTACTCGCTTTTCTTTATGCCACCTCATATCACTTGCTGTATGCCTTGACATAAATAGTCTTTGTAATCTTGGTTTAAGAGGAAAAAATCGCAAGCTTTTATGTGGGATTTTCTTGCCCTTACCATCATTAATCTTATATCGATCCTCATCACATATAGGACATTTATCTAAAAATTCATTCTCTTTCCAAAACAATGCACAATCAAACTTGCAAGCATGAATTTTTTCATACCCTAAACCCAAATCCCGTAACATCTTCTTAGCATCATATGTACATGATGGAAGATTTGTACCTTCAGGAAATATCTCACTTAACAATTCAAGTAACATATCAAATGATTTATTACTCCAATGGTTAAGAACCTTTAGATGCATCAATTTAACAATGAATGTCAAAGATGAAAATTTAGACCCTGTAAACAACTTTTTTCTAGCTTCACCTAACAACTCATCAAAATGTTTGGTCTCTACATTAGTTGCCTTAGATGTAGCATCTCTATTTGGTATTGGGCCACAAACATCACTCAAAAGTTCAATCATTTCATCATCGTCGTCAACATCATCATTAACAGTAAAAGTTTCATGATGATCTAACCTATTAGGGCCACTCATATAATTTCTTTCATTGTAATCAACACTAACTTTTTCTCCATGAAAAATCCATCTTTGATATGTTGTGGCTATTCCGTATTTATATAAGTGGGTTTCAATGTCATATATGGATTTCCAAAATGCATTCTGACAATGTTTACATGGACAACGAGTCTTTCCATTTTGATCCACATGATTTTTTGCAACTTGAAGAAATGTTTTAACACCAGTTGCATATTCATCTGACAATCTATCACAAAGATTCATCCAACTTTTATCCATTAGTCAAACTTGTATGATGCAACTCTTATTCAATTATTTTTTAAATTGTAAAAGCATATAAAATATAATATTAAAGCAATATTAACCTTAATAACAACAATAATACAAATATAGATATTTAATCTTATTCAATTATTTTTTAAATTGTAAAAGCGTATAAAATATAATATTAAAGCAATATTAACCTTAATAACAACAATAATACAAATATAGATATTTAATCATATTCAATTATTTTTAAAATTGTAAAAGCATATTAAATATAATATTAAAGCAATATTAACCTTAATAACAACAATAATACAAATATAGATATTTAATCTTATTCAATTATTTTTTAAATTGTAAAAGCATATAAAATATAATATTAAAGCAATATTAACCTTAATAACAACAATAATACAAATATAGATATTTAAGTGATTAATTGAATGTCTATAGTAAATAAAATAAGATTAATAGCATTTTATTAGAACTATTAAAAGAGATGAAAATTTAATTAATAAAAAGACTATTTATGTAACTAATAACATACCTAAAAATATAAAGTAGTGATAACATACCTGATTTGCTTTTTTTTCAATGTTGTAGAACACCAAGATCAGCAACAGCAGCAGCCTATGATGAGCAACAGAAGTAGTTGATGGCAGTCCGTGGTGATGGACAATGAATATGGTGATGGTTTTGAAATAATGGAGATGTTATTTAAGGAGAAGCAGGATGGAGGATTTTTGTGGAGAGTTTAGGAAAGCTTTTTATTCTGATTTCTTTTTTTTTTTATTTTTGTTTCCATTTAATATTTTACAAATTTTTTTTTTGATAGGCAATTTAATATTTTACAATATTACTTACCAATTCTTTAAATATTTTCCAATTTTGAAGTAAAAAATTTTAGGATAGTTTTTTTATAACCAATGAGAACATAGAAAACCAAATTGCTCTATTATACCCAACAAACACACAATAAAACCAAACCAAAAACCTAAATTATCACCAGAGAGCAACATACTACCAAAAAAAAAAAAAAAAAACGACATATTACCAAGAAAAAAAAGCTTTCAACACAATTTTTTTTAGTTAAACCCGAGAAAAACAATACCTAGAGCGTGGCAACTCACTTGACAGCTGCTCACGCGGATTCTGTAGAGCCTCCCGAAGAAACTGATCCATTTGGTTGATAGAGTCCTCAGAAATCATCCCAAAACCAACCAGAACTAACGAAGACGACAAAGCCGGAGCAGAAGCAAAAGCTGAAGCTGGTACCGAGGCATTGAGAAAGGAAGAGGAAGAGGAATCTTTCTTGGATGATGAAGAGGAGAGCATCAATATGCTCATGCTCTCGTCCAAATCAGCGACCTCCCAAGACTCAGGGGCTCCGAGATCGTGGATGTAAAACATAAGGTTGTGTTTTTCAGATCATGATTTGCAAGCAAAGGTTGTGAAATTTAAATCCAATGGTACAAAATCAAAGCAATCCCTAGAACAGATCCAGAATACACATGAAGCAAAAAAAAAAAAAAAACGAGAATGAATTTTCCCAAAAATCGAATGAGGGATGGATTTTCTTGGAATCAAACGGAGGTTGCAAAAAACGAAAATAGTAGTAATAAAATTAATTAAAACCGCCTAGTCACCAGCATCTGGGAGGAGGAGGAGGCGGCGGCCCCGGCCCGACGTGGCTCAACAACGCAATTCTGCGGCAGCAGAGTCAATACTCCAATGGGAGCTTCCTCCACTTGCAGACGAATTCGGATTCGACGTCATCTCCGGCGATGGCCACGACGACGACCAACCAGTGGCTCTTGCGATCGATGAGCAACGTGGCCGCCCAAAATGACGACGTTCCGGTGTCTAGCGGGTCCGTGATTGCTGCTATATCGACGGATTTGAACGGTAATAAGGAGAAGAGAAACGGAGGGAACAATCAGAACCGGGGCGATAACAGTGGTGAGGACATGCTGGATTGTGATTCTTGGAATCAAACGGAGGTTGCAAAAAAAAGAAAATAGTAGTAATAACATGATTAGATTAGTACCTGCGAGGATTGAGAGTGGAAGAGGAAAATAGGGCCTTTTTAGGGATTCTCGGGTCTAGAGGGCAACTTCTAAAAAGAGGTTCTTGATGCCCGAGTGAAAAAAGTGGTTGGGTGGCCCTTTTGATTTTTAAATTTAGTAGAAAGAAAAAAAAAGAAGATAAATCATGAGAACAAATATAAATAATTATTAATTATCATCTTTATTTTAAAGTATCATGAAACTTTCTCAAAAAACAAATAAATCATGTTAAGCATTCAATAGTATAAATAAATTTAAAAGTGATAAATTTATTTTGAAAATGGAAAATGCATTTTAATGGGGATGAAATAGTTTTGTCTCCAATATTGAGTTTTTACAATAAAACAATTTCTTCTCCAATAATTCTCTTTGTTCATTCATCTAGTGGTATTAGGACAATATTTTTGTCTCCCATTATTAGGATTTTTCTCTCCAAAATTATTTTACAACAACATAATTTTGTTACCCATTATTTACCTTTTGGGACGATACTAGCTTTTTGTCTCCCAATATATTTTGCACCATGAACTATTTTGTTGTTAAAAATTATGATGTCGTCACAAATAATTTGGCCTCATTTTACATTCAATTAAAACTTTAGACACAAATTTTCGTAACAAACTCAAATTTCGTCTCCTAATATCATCTTTAGAGATGAAATTATATTCATGGCCAAAAAATTTGTGGCTGAAGGTCAAATTTCTTGTAGTTATGGGGCGGTTGGATAGGACTGGGAGTGAAAGAAAGCAGTTAATGAATGAGCTGTTCTTGAGCAGCCAAGAAGACGACGACTTGAAGTGAAAGAAAAGCAGCCGATGGGTGAGTTGCTTGGTACAGAGGGGACAATTGAGAAGAGAGGAGACACAACCGTTTGGAAATGAAGGACAACTGAACAAAAGATGGCTAGTTATAGAGCGGCAGAGTGATAGCTTAGGAAAAAGAGATTTTTTCTGAAGGAGAAAAATACGTTTTTTGAGAGCGAGGAACGGGTTCGAGGATACAAGGGAGAGTTTTGAATGGAGGGGTAGAGAGCTTGAAGAGGAGAAAAAAAACAGAGTTTCACAGAGGGAAGTAGAGGGTTGCTTGAGAAGAGCTTTTCCAGGTATGACAACTATAACTTCTTTGTTGTCTCATTTTTGCACGACTTTATCCTCATTTTAAGCTGTCTTCCTAAGCATCAATTTGTTTTGGTGTGGATAGGAAGAGCCACTTGTTTGTCATGGTTAAATCTAGTCTTCTGTGTGCATGCTTCATTTTTTTTTTTTAGGGTTTTCCTTGCCTTTCCGCTGCACAAGATTGATGGATGAGTTCATTTTTGAACTTGATATATGAGCCTCTTGTTTATTTTCTTCGTTAATTTCACTCGTCTTGAGCTCATGGGCGGCACCAGAAATGGGGCTCTGTACCATTATGTGTTTCATGTTCTTGCATTTGCTTAATCCTCATCGTTCATTCTAGTTATTGTCCTTGATGCTACTCTTACATTTGTGCTATGTTTGGTGAGTTGTTCGATCAGGAGCTTGGTGAAAATGAGGGGAGCCATGTTTGTGGTTTTTATTCTCCTGCTGATAGTTTGTGCTCCAAAAGGAAAATGAGGTGGTGGGTTTTCAAGAAAGTTGCAAAAAATTGTAATCTCTGTATTTGACTTAGAAGACTCATCGAGGGCTTATGCTGAGTTATTGGGAAAGGGTACATTTGGCAACTTACAAGGTGATTTTTGAGGATAACTCTAGACGCAGCAAGAGGAATCGCTTCTATCCATGTAGGGAATGCTAAGAAGCTTAACCATGCATGCATGGTCATCCCACTTCTCTCACACTTTTCTCCATCCATTCCATTAATGGCAACCCACACCTCTCTCACCTATCCATCATGCCCATTGTTGCATCTGGTTCCATCACCGAACCCATTTTTCCTTACCATTTTTAGTTCCACTCGACTCTTAATCCCATAAACTCACCTCCCTCACCAGCTTTTCTATCATTTCCAAACCCACTAAACATGTCATCTCCATACCCATTTTCTAACGCCCATTAACCCACTTCTCTCTCTACATCATCACCCATACCCATTAAACCCATGCCCCACATGTTTGCATGGCCACATGAACCTTTGCAAACGTCTCCACCATTCCCCCCTCCCAGCCCTCATATTCCATTTTGCCCATCACCATGCCCATAACCATACTCACACCCAAGCTCACCACCTCATCATTCCTAACCTTCCATGCATATTAGCATTTCTTTAATACTCTCTAACCCACTTCAACCTTCATCTCTCATCCATCCTATCCTTCATCAAACCCATCGCTTCACACCCATCAAACTCTTCATACTCGTTTTCTCTCTCTACATTTCTCACTAATACCCATTTTTGGCTCATTTCCTCCATTTTATCATGTACATGAAGTCCCATGCATGTGCCCATCTTCGACTCATCATTTTCCTAAATTTCATGCCCGTCGCTATGTCCCATATCTCTATCTTGCATTCCACCATCAAAACCACTTCTTTCAATACCCTATAAACCCACTTAATCTCACCACCCTTCCCTTTGTCTCGACCTCCAAGTCTATCATTCTCACTGCTTCATTCACTCGAATTTCTTCCCGTTCCTTCTCATGTAATGCGCAGCCCATGCATGCTTATTCCTTACCTTGATGCCTTCCATACTCGGTGGCCTCCGCATGCCATGGTAAGGATAGAAGATACATCCCCACACATTTTTCCAATCAACCATTCCATCCCGATCTTGCACGCACACAGGTTTAGCCACTATGGCCGCCAAGAGGCTAAAAGAGTTGCTAAAAACTCGCAAGCTTTTAGTGCGTGAAAACTCAAGTATTACTAATGGAAATGGAACAAACGGGCAGAGCAATGAGAAGTCTCTATGACGTTGGCTGGGTCATGAGCTAGAAGTCATGGTGAATGTGCATGAAGTTTGTTTTGAATATAAAAAGCAAAGGGTATCTTCACTCAATCGAGTTGTAGAAGCTGCTCCACGTAAAGTGATTCCGCTCCCCACAACAGGAAAAGTGGAACTACGGGAGGTCCTAAAGCTATTCCATGGACTCAAGTTTCTCCAATTCGATATGCCGCTGATGCATGAGCACAGTCCAATATTCAAGTTGGAGATGTCCTTTGTTGGCCCACAAATTTAGGATGGATGATCGGACCTTCTATACTTTATGCATCATTTCTAACCGGTGCAGCTCTAGCTCTCTATGATGGATCTCCTCTTGACCGCGACTTTGGAAAATTTGTTCAGGATGTGGGGGTAACTATCTTGGGTGCAGTTTTGAGTCTAGTGAAGACTTGGAAGAATACGAGATGTATGGAAGACTTAGATTGGACAAAGATAAAGTCATCTGCTCCCACTAGAGAAACATCCAACTTTGATGATGACCTTTGGCTTTCTTCAAGGGCTCATTATAAACCTATTATTGAATGTTGATGAGGCACAGAGCTTGTTTCAAGCTACATCCAAGGAAGTATGTTGCCACCGCAAGCTTTCAGAGCATTTAGCACCACTGCGATAACAACAAGCTTTGTCATTCTAGATGAAAATGGTGTTCCCTATCCAGGCGATCAACCTTGTGTCGGTGAAGTGGGTTTGTTCCTTCTAATCATGGGAGTAATTGATCGGTTACTAAATGCTAACCATAAGGAGATCTACTTCAAGGGAATGTTAGTGTAACAAGAAATATATCTTAGGAGACATGGGGACATCTTTAAGAGAACTATTGGAAGGCTACAAATGCGGAAGTTGACTCCGCTTTTCAAAGTGGGCTCATTGTAAATATTCCTCTAGAGTGGGCCCAGAAGAAAACACTCGCTGTATGGCCACCTTTAGCAAGACCATCTTTGGGGCCACGTGGCATTCTCCCATTTCCCCATTTTTAATTTTGAGATAATTCTCCAAACTTTAGTTTGTGAACAATTTTCCAAAATCTAGTTTTTTTTTTTTAAAAATAATTTTAATTCCTCAATTTTCTTTTCATCCTTAGATCTTTTTTTTAGGTCCCAAAAATCCATTTTCCAATAAAATTTGCTGCCCTTTTCTTTCTGGCAAGCAATTTTCGCATTTTCTCTGATTTTTAAAATAAACAAGAATTAAATTTCGTAATTCCAAGCGATGGAATTTGTGGAATTGATTCATGCAAAAATAAATTGGGCTTTGTTGGGGACCTAACATCAGTGGATGTTTCCTCTAAAAATAAATTTGAGTGAAGTACATTGTGATATCTGATGATTTCTTACCCGATTTAGTGGCATGTGTGACATAGTTTGTGTTCATTATTATGCACTAACCCCATTTCTTGATAGCGCATTATGACTTTCCTGTTGAGGTACGCATGCACTCTCATTTTGGCCATTCTTCACAGGTGTCTTGATTCCCATGCGAGTGATCATTTTTGGTATCTCTTGATCTACTAGTCAATTGCCATATCTGTTTCATTTTATTAGTAGAGACCCATTTTTAGGGACTTAGAGGGGTGCTATGGTCTTTACCGTACCTTCTTGATAAGTAACTTGACCCCCGAGCCCAAATTTGGTTTTTCACGGACCATATTTTCCAAATAAGGAGTCACACTTAGGGTTTTCTTTCTTATTTTGTTTACCTTTTAAAAATAAAATCAAATTAAGTGGAGACTCTAAGTCATTTTTTAAAAAATAAATCATTTTCAAATAAAAAGCGAGTTCACCATCGAGTAGAAGTGCATGAGCCGAAATGCAGGGTCCACACATACACACTTATTTTATTTTATTTTTTATTCAAATCTCCAAGGTTGTTGTTGGTTTCGAAAAGTATTTAGGAAAGTAAAAAATTATTAAAGAAAATGATTTTTTCATATTTGATTTACACATGAAAAATACGAAAGAAAATAAAATATAATTAATATTAATTAAAAATAATTAAAATTTTAAATTATTTAATCATCATATAAAAAAAGGAAAAATAAGTGATACGAGTTTTGAAGTAACACATAAAATAATTAATTTATTTTAAATCTATTTTTTATTTTCCTCTCTATTTTTTTTCCTTCACATTTTCCAAAACCAAATATAGCCTAAAAATATATATATAAATTTTAAAAATAAAATAAATTTATAAGGGTTATTAACAAAATTTGAAATCAAGTGTGGTATGTTTATATCAAACCTCAAAGGGATTAAGTGAACTTAACCATTATTTAATCTTAATTTTAAAGATTTTTAGATTTTATGCTATCTTTTAAAAAAAATTAATTATTGGAATATTTTACTTATATATAACCTATGTTTTTTATGGTTTTAAAAGGTTATTCTTAACTATCATACAAAAAAGTGGCTAAAATAGGAGTTTTTCCTTTGTATCTAGCAATGATCTAATTTATTAGTACTTAATTTTTATTTTTATTTTGTATTTTGTATTTTTTCTTATTTTAATTTTATTTAAATCTCTCTCTTTTTTATTTCTATTGTTTTTTGAATGGTTTAAATCTAGTTATACCTATACTAAATTTGTACCTTAAAAATATATGAAGTATACGTAATAATTTTTTATATTCATTGATTTAAAATGAGAACAACCACCTTTATTACCAAGTAATGAAATTGATAGAAGTAATTCATATTTGAATGAAGTTTGATTATTTAATTCTCGTTTTGAGGCATCTTGAAGTGAACTTTACAATAAAAGTAATCTTTAAAAAAAAAATTCCAAATTTAGATAATTTTTTAAATATTTATCAAACTAGTACTCTCTTACCATATAAGCATATATTATTACTTTTATGTCAAAATCACCGTTGATGACTCTTAGTTTTAAATTGGTGGTTTATTTTTTGGCTGACTAAAAAAAAAATAAAATATTTAGTTTTTTTTAATTAAGTTAAAAGTAATCTATTGATATTAATCTACATATATAAAATAAACTTGTTATTAATAGGTTCGATTTAATTATATTGATTTATATTAATAGATTATTTTTAATTAAATAAAAAAAACCAAAAAACAAATACCACTTCAAAGTTCAAATCATAATTAGTCAATATAGTTTTAACAATAAAAGCACAATCCCCAATCATGATTTTGATATTAAAAAAAAAAAGAAAAAAATATAACATGTCAATATTGATGTGATAAGAAGTAATAGTTTGAAAAATATTTTTAAAAATTGTGTAGATTTTTTTTTAATAAAAAAAAACTACATGAGAGATTAAGAATTTGTTTAGAAATTGTTTTTAAATTAATTTTTTGTTCTTTAGAACAAAATCAAAGAATAGGAAAACACGTTCAATAACTAGAAAACAAAAAATAGGGCATTTTTAGATAACATTTTTTTAAAAAAAAATTGTTTTCACTTATCTTATGATTACTATTTTAAAAAATAATTATAAAAACATGGAGAATGACTAAAAATAAAGTAATAAATATAAAAATTTATTTTTAAAACATTTAAAAATATAAAAAATAGGTTAAAAACATTTTTCGTTTCGACAATCTTTTAAAAACTCTTCCTAAATAGAGCTTAAATTTGTGCAAACTCTTTGGAATGTGTGTTTTTTAAATGGTGGTTTGGGTTAGAATGATTTGTTGTCTAACTTCTTTTGAAATTAACCATATATACCTATAGTATCTTAGCATGCTGCAGTTCCATCAACAAGATTTTCTTCACCCTTTGAATATTGATATTGAATTTAATATTTAACGATGTTTGAATAGGTCTTCCAAACTTATTTTTTAAAAATGATTTATTAATATTTTAAATCTACAAGGTTTTCTTCACCTTTTGAATTTGATATTGAATTTTATTTTTAATGATGTTTGAATGGGTCTTTCAAACTTATTTTTTTTTAAAATGATTTATTAATATTTTGAAAATATAACAAATTCAAATTTTAGTCAAAATGTGAGTGAAAATTTTTAAAAATATTAAATCATCCTTACTTTAACAAAATCATCTTTAAGATATAGTTTTTTAGATATATTGTCATCTTTAAGATATAGTTTTTGGATATATCGATTTGGTAAAAATGATATTTGTTTTTATTTTATTTTTTATATTTAAAGACTATATTTAATTGGTTGAACATAATATGAGATGGAATAAGAGATAGAGATAATACATCTTATTTGTTAGGTTGAGATAGATAAGAGTTGAGATATATTATTTCAAATATTTTTTACATATCGTATTAATAGAATATGGTATATATTTCAAATTGTAAGGTAATTGTAATTGACTCCATTCAGTTCGCTACAATAGAACTCAACCATTATACCTATTTTGTTTGATCTTATATACGATCAAATTTACCTGCCTAAAAGGAACATGGACTCTAACTTATTCACTTTTTCTACCAAAATAAATTGGAAATATTTCAAAACCGGTAAGCATACAATAATCAGAAAGTGCATAGTTTTTTTCCTATGTTTTTTTCTATATATAGAGATACCATTCTTTTAAATAATTCTAATAACCATCGATGTGAAAAGGCAATGTGCATTATACTTTTTATTTATTCTCTATAATAAAAGTAAGGATGTATTTTGTTATGATTCTTTGTTTATCCTCATTTGTTGAAATATTTACAATAATATCATTAGTAATTTACAAAAACAAAACAACTTCTTCTCCATCGTATAGGGGTACTATTAGCCCTTGAGACCTTTGACTCGGATGATGGAACTAAGGGCTTCATGTTGCACCCATGAGGCCTCTAAGAGGAAAGCAAGGAAAACTTAGAGGTTTAGTGGGACAACACTAAGGAAGCTAAGTGAGGAGACAACATTAATGTTGGTAAGCAGAGCACCCATAGGATGCATGCCCAGGTCATGGGCATAGGTCGAGTGTACTAGGCGCTTGTGTGTGCATAGCCTTGCACCTGTGTGCACATCGTCCCTTGCCCATGCACACACATAGTTGCACCTGTGTGCGCAACACCTCGTACCCCTATGGGCATGATGCACATGCACTCCTATGTACTTGCACACTTGGGTATCTTTAGCACCTAGACACACACCCTAAGGCAACTATGGTGATGATGCAAATGGAATATGAGCTTGATGGGGGCATTTATTTATTTATTAAATAATTCATTATGTCTCTTCAAGTAGGTTGGATGTTTCCTCTACAAATTTCCAAAACGACTCAAACTACTCTTCAAGGGAGGGGTAGGTGATTCAAGGGGGCACCAAGGCCAAGCCTTGGTCACATCAAGGGGGCACCATGGCATGGCCATGGTAGTTAAATGACATGTTAGCAGGCACACATGGGCTACATGACATGTGTGGCGTGCAACCCGTGGCCTCAATAGAAGTGTGTGTGGTGATACTTATCATTTTTGGACGATAGTGCGAGAACACTCAATTCATGAAGGCATGGGCGCAATGCCATGGCACGATGGGGCAACAAGACACATGACTTACTCAGATTGGATGGCTATGCATGGCATAAGGGCATAATGCCCTATGCATGAGAGCAACTAAGCCATGGACATAATACCATGGCTCATTATAGTAACCAAGATGACTTGGGGTGTTGTTGTAGCAAACACACCAATAGGTATGGTGATGCATGACATGACACGAGCAAGACCCAATGAAGGCCTTACAACAAATGGAGCCCAACTTAGATAGAAGCCCTTAAAAACCATGGGCACCTTCACATGGCATGGGCTTGGCCATTAGTGTGGGAAAGGTACATTGATGCATTAGAGAGACCTAGACACAATCACATGGTTGATTCAACATGCTCGTTCAGAAGGGTTGGCATCCTTTGGCTCAGAGGCATCTTTGTGAGCACTTGACTAATAAGAGGCACCTTGTGGGGCACCCATCAATAGATTCACCTTATACGAGTAGCTTGAAATGAATGATTAGAAAAAGGCATCTTGAGAAGTTGCATTTATTGGGAAAATGCACATGGAGTGCAACAACCTTGACATAACATGGAAAGAACATAAAGATTTTTGTTGGCTACAAATGGCATGAAGAGACACCTTGGTTTGAAAGGGTGTCTCTAATTGGGTGGTTGTGACTGTTGCACAACCACCACTACCAAAATTCTGATTCAAATTCAAGTGCAAAGGGAGGCATTGTGTATAAATAGCCTCTTGAATATTAGAGAGACTAAGATAGAGAAAGCTTGACGGGATGTAAGCATTGTGTGGGTTCTCTGACTCTTGTATAAGTGTTGTGATACTTGAACAATTTTGTAATCTCTTGTCATTGATCAATAACACAAGTTGGGGCACTAATTTTATTGGGGGCATTTAGGAAAGATTGGCTAAGAAAGAGTTCTTAGCTTCGCACACTTAGGAAAAAATTGGTGGTGATTTTCTATGGTGTGACATGTACCATCATAAATAATTTGAAAAATTAGGGACAAATCTTTTTCATTGGATCATCCACTCACCCTTTCTCCCACTCACTCCCCATTACACTCTCACATGTGACACATGCATTTTCATATTAGCTTAAACATTTAACTAGCCAAATAAATTAAAAAGTTGTACGATAATAATAAAATTCAATTTTAGATGATTTAAAATGTGTTTGATAGTATTTCTACTCGAAATATTTTTAGTGAAAGTGTGTTTAAGGGAATCACTTATCAAATGTTTCTTTAGAAAACACTATAAGTGATTTTTCAATACAAGTATTTTTCATATTTTTAAAAGTATTTTCTAAATTATGTCAAATACTTAATTTTTTTAAACAACACTTTTTAGGCTAAAAGCGCTTCCTAGAATTATTGCCAAATAGACTCTTAGGCTTTAAGTGTTTTTAAAAGGAATTCTAAAAATAATTTTTTCTAAATGTTTTTAAAACTTTAAGAATTTGAAATCTTTATAACCTATTATGGACTTGCATTTTTCATGTGTTCCCACTCAATGGCGAGACTCATTTTAAAATTTTTTTTTTTTGTGAAAAAATTGGTTTTTAGAAAAAAATGGAGTTGCCACTTTTTTTTTTTCTTTTTTAAGGAAAAAAAATAAGAAATAAAATCTTAAAAATGACTCTTGATTTGAAAAAATGTGTCTTTGAAAACCTGAGTTTAAGTTTGAGGGTCAGGTTACTTATCGAGAAGGTACCATAATGGTAGTACCCCTCTAAGCCCTAAAATTGGTATCTACTAAATGAGTTAAGGTAACTATGGAAATTGGTTGGTTAACCTATGGATACCAAACAATACACATAATATACAATGACCAAAGCATATATCGGAAAATAATCATATGAATAAAAGTGGAGAGAAATGTACTTGAGCAGCAAGTAATAATATACTATAAAAAGAAACAAGGTTAAAACAAAGTAATAAGCATAAAACATCTAATATCCTAGAACAAGGCTAAATCAATCATTTATTCAATAAACACAGTATCTAGAATCAATTAATAAAGGAGTACATCATGTATATTGAGTCTTACCGCCATATATTTTATTTCCGCATGTATTAATTATATAAATTCCATTCATTTAAGAATTATAAAATTTATTCATGTTATTAATGTTGTGCAAATCACGACAAATAATAATAATAATAGGGAAAAAAGAATAAGAAAATGAAAATCAAAACATACAACAATTTACATGGTTCGGCCTTAAGCCTATATCCACGGGCAAGGACGAAGAACTTTCACTATTGTTAAAGGAGATTATAACTCTTGAAACTCTCAAATCTCAAAGCCCCAATTTATACCCAAAAAGAGACTTACTATTTTGGTCAAAATCCGTTCTTATATTTTTTTTTCCTAATTACAAAGGAAGTTTCCATATGAAAAACAAAGTGTATAATTGTCAAAAATACATTTTCCTAAAAAGATCTCATAATAGGATATTTCCTATAATAATAGGAAACCCACTTTCAAGAATATCTTCTATTAGGAAACTATCAATAACTTTCCAAATTAACTCAAAATATAATTTAAGACTCTTTCTAACAATGTCCACCTTGGCTCAAATTCCCAAGATTCAAACAAACTTGAAAGTCTTCAAAGTTACTTCGCTCCCATACCCCATAGGGGCCTTCAGATACTACTAATACCAATTAAGTCAAAGCAATGCTTGAATTTAATTGTAGGAATGAACTTAGTCATCATATCTACGAGATTGTCCACCGTAGAGATTTTTTCACTATAATAGCACCCTGTGCAATCGCATCCCTAATAAAATCCGACATCAATATGTTTGGTCATCTCATGGAACATCTGATTTTTAGTCAAATATATGGCACTTTGGCCATCATAATACACAACGGTTAATTCCTATTATAAGCCTAAATCGCTAACCAAACCCTTATGCCAAATAGCTTCTTTCATTGCTTATGTGGTTGCCATCTATTATGCTTTAGTGGTTGATAAAGCAATTGTAGATTGCAAAGTTGCTTTCCAACTAATAACACTACCACATAAAGTAAATACATACCCTGTTAGAGATCTTCTTCTGTTTAAATTTCGTGCATAATCAAAATCAACATAACTAACAATTTTCCTAAAGATGTCAGTACTTTTTCATATACTAAGCCAATATGTGATGTTCTGATTAAGTATCGAAGTATCCATTTCACTGCTTGCCAATGGATCTTTCCAAGGTGATCTATATATCTACTCACCACACTAATTGCATGTGAAATGTTTGGCCTAGTGTAGACCATGGCATACATAATGCTCTTAACTGCACTAGCATTAGGAACATGTGACATGTACTCTCCCTCTTCTTCAGTCTGTGGTGATAAAGGACTAGAAAGTTTGAAGTAAGATACTAACGGAGTACTCACTGGTTTTGACCCTTGCATTCCAAAGTGTTGTAACACTTTCTCAATGTACTTTTTCTATGATAAGTACAATTTCCCTGCTTTTCGATTTTTATGAATCTTCGTACCTAATATTTCTTTGCAAATCCAAGGTCTTTCATTTCAAACTCTCATTGAAGTTGAGTTTTCAAGCTATTGATCTCAGACATATTCTTGTAGGAAATTAACATGTCATCAACATATAACAATAAATAAATGAAAGAATCATCAAACAATTCCTTGTGATAAACATAATTATCATACTCACGTCTATGGTAGCCATTCCCAATCATAAAAGTATAAAACATTTTATACCACTGCCTAGGAGATTGCTTCAAACCATAAAGAGATTTCTTCAATAAACAAACATGGTATTCCTTTCCTGAAATAATGAATCCCTCGGGTTGCTGCATATAAATCTATTATTCCAACTTACCATGTAGAAAAACAGTCTTTACATCAAGTTGCTTTAACTTTAATTCAAATAAAGCAACCATAGCAAGTAACACCCTGATTTGAGCTATGCTTCACAACTAGAGAAAACACTTCATTGAAGTCCACACACTATTTTTTTTATGTAGCCCTTTGCTACCAAGCGTGCTTTGTACCTCACATCCTCTGCTTTTGGAATTCCTTCCTTTTTTTTATAAGACCCATTTGCAACCAACAATCTTTTGATTTTTAGGTTTCTCAACTAGTTGCCAAGTGTGGTTCTTTTGAAGAGATTCAATCTCCTCATTCATAGCAACAATCAACTTCGTAGACTCTCTACTAATGATGGCTTCATGATAAGTTTGTGTCATACACATGCTCTCTTTCAATGCAACCAAATCTGCATATACCTTTGTGGTGGTTTACCTCTTTGTTCTATCTTTAGCCAAACAATATTATTGCTCTTGTGGTGAATTTTCTTTATCATCAAAATGTTGCACTTTTTCCTCATTTGAATTTATTGAAATCACTTTTTCTATGGTTTATGAAACTTTAGTCATAAACTCCACATTTTCTCTCACACTAGGGTCATTTTCTGTATGAAGTTGCTCCTTCCTAAAACTTAACATTGCAGACTCATTTAAAAGTCACATCCATGCTAATATTAAATTTGGAGAATTTTGAATCTGGGCACCATAACCTATACCCTTTCACTCCATCGGCATATCCTAAGAATATGCACTTCCTTGCCCTTGGTTCCAACTTCTTTCCTTCACGTGGGCATAAGTAGGACAACAAAAAATTCTTCAATTAACATAATTAGAAGGAGATCCAGACCATACCTCTTATGGAGTCCTACAATTTATAGGAATTGAAGGAGATCTATTCATAAGATAATAAGCTAAATTTACCGTTTCAACCCAAAATTCCTTTGACAACCCTGCATTCGAAAGCATGCATCGTGCTTTCTCTAAAAGAATTCTATTCATCTTTTTTGCAACACCATTTTGCTGTGGAGTATTCGTAACTGTGTGGTGTCTCACAATACCTTCATTCTTGCAAAACTCATTGAACTCTTTGCCACAAAATTCCATGCCATTGTCAGTTTTCAAGTACTTGATTTGTTTTCCAGTCTGCTTCTCGATCATGGCTTTCCATTGCTTGAACTTCCCAAAGACATCATTTTTAAGATATATACCTAGACATTTCTAGAGTGATCATCAATAAAGGTCAACATATATCTTCCACCATCATGTGATACAACCTAAGAAGGGCCCTAAAGATCCGAATGAATATAATCCAAAGTACATTTAGTTCTGTGAACATCTATACTGAATTTCACCCTACATTGTTTCCCAAACACACAATGCTCACAAAAATCTAGTTTTTCTGTTTTCTATCCATCAAGAAAATCTCGTTTACTTAAAATTGTTAATCCTCTCTCACTCATATGCCCAAGCCGCATGTGCCACAATCTAGTAGTCTCTATAATTGATTATAAGGTTGAAACTATAGTTGCACCTATAATTGTGCTACCCTGCAATGTATAAAGACCATTAATTTTCCTTCCTTTCATCACAACAAGAGCACCCTTTGAGATATTCAAAAATCCACCTCCAACTTTATATGTGCATCCATTGGAGTTAAGTGTTCTTAAAGAAATCAAAATTTTCTTCAGTTCTGGAACATGTTTTACATTAGTTAATGCCCTTATAATGTCATCATGCATCTTATAGGCTACATTTTGTTTCCCATGAGAACCTTGCCACCATCTATGGGTTGGTTGGTACTAAACCAATCCCTATTGGGAGACATATGATAAGAGCACTCTGAATCAAGAATCCACTCATCACCTGAGTTTGTAATAGTAACTGAAAGAACATTTGTATTATTTGAATTTTCTTCTGCAACTGTTGTATCACCATAATTAGAAGTTTTCTTTTTTTCTTTTCCTTTACGATCTGAACAAATTTTCACATAGTGCCCTTCTTTCTTGTATTTGAAACATTTGTTGTTTCTCTTGTACTTTGATCTAGATTGACCTCTTCTGCCATTATTTTTCTTTCCTGTTCTCCCTCTAGTCATCAAACCTTCATCGAAGTCATCTTTTCTACTTTCAGACACCCTTTTCTTCAACTCCCTTAAGTTCAAGGCTTCTCTAACATCTTCTATGGAGAGAGTATCTCTACCATACATCATGGTATCTACGAAGTGCCCATAAGAATTTGGTAGGGAACTTATCAAAGTCATGGCTTGGTCTTCATCATCAATTCTAATGTCAATATTCCTTAAATCCATGATAGTTTTATTAAACTCATCAAGGAGGTCTTTAATGGACATAAATTTTTTCATATGGAGAGTATGCAATCGCTTCTTTAAATATAAGCGATTTGTAAGAGACTTTGTCATGTACAAACTTTCCAACTTCAACCATAACTTGGTAGCCATATTTTCTTTTGCAACCTCACGAAGCACCTCATTACCCAAGCACAATAGAATAGTACTATGTGCTTTCTCCATAAGTTCATCATTTTCTTCATTATACATTGTTGTAGGTAAAGCCTCTATACCTTTTAGTGATTTAGACAACCCCTGTTGAACCAGTAAGGCACACATCTTAACACGCCACAAATTGAAATCGTTTCTCCCATCAAACTTCTCAACCTCAAACTTTGTTGTCATTCCGGTTCTAATAATCTTAGCTCTAATACCAATTTGTTGTGCAAATCACGAAAAAGAATAATAATAGGGAGAAAAGAATAAGAAAAGCGAAAATCAAAACACACAATTAAAGCTCTCAAATCCCAAAACCCTAATTTATACTAAAAAAGACTTACTATTTTAGTTAAAATCTCTTTCTATATTTTTTCCTAATTACAAAGGAAGTTTCTATATATGAAACAAAGTGTATAATTGTTAAAGATACTTTTTTCTAAAAAGATCTCATAATAAGATATTTCCTATAATAATAGAAAACTCACTTTCAAGAATATCTACTATTAGGAAACTATCAATAACTTTCTAAATTGACTCAAAATACAATTTGAAACACTTTCCAATAATTAAAAATCGGCAAATTGAGAAAATTGAAAAAATATATATATATTTAAAAAAAGTCAAGGAAAATGAAAGTAAGCCTGCTAGAAGGAAAGAATGGCAGCACTTTGACTGAAATCATATTTCACTAACGACTTAAAATTTGTAGGGAAGAAAAAAAAAAAAAAAAGTTAAGGCAACAAGATTATTTGAAAGCTGGATTTTTTTTAGATCAATTTCTGAAAAGCAAGGATAAAGGGTAAGGGGTGAGACACAAGGGTTTTAAAATGATGCACAGGAGGGTGGTCATGCATGCTGTGAAAAGCATCATGTCCAATAGTTTTTCTTGGTGATCCACGTGTTAAGGAGAGAATCTGATTAATACACGTGACAAGAGTTCTGGTGTCCTTCGACCAAATATCACTGACTGGTCAACGCTGTTTTCTGAAGGATGCTGAACTGATTCCATTGAAGTAGAATTCGGAAAACTTGCATTATCTGCTTGCCTACTAGCAGTCATAGTCCTCTTCTCTACTGGGGTCCTTTTTCTTTGGTTCCAATTCAATGCATCACTGATTCATCTTCTCCCCAATTAAGTCAAGACCCACAAGGAGGAAGGTCACCCCTTGAAAGAGCAGAAAGCAGAAGTGAATTCCTTGGGTTGCCATAACCATCTACCAGAAGCAGCATAAATATTCGACGACAGCACACAACGTGGATCACGTCCAGAACTAAAGTTAGAATTCACCTTGACAAACTCTTCCACCACCCTGTCAACCATCTCCATATCCAAATGAACCCGGCAAGCTCCGTGAAGGGCACCCTAGACTGTATCGGCTAGTTTCATTGACATTCCCTTGATCAAATCATGAGCCTCTTTTATTCTCCTTTGTCCGTGGATAGCCAAAACCTGAGATCATGGAATTCCAACACGTCCTGTTCCCATGAGCCATCCCCTCAAAGATCAATCTTGCATTGGCTAAATCTTCATATTCAGCATCCAACAGACCCAATTGAGAACAAGCAGATAAAACACTGGTTATTGAAGAAACTTTTGTACCAGCTCCATTGGAAATGATCCCATTGAAGAAAACCATTAAAAGCAGAAACCAACCCCATCTTCATCTTGAACCCCTAATCACAAACACCAAATTTACCCTGTTCTTATGATCACAAAAGGTTCTAGACTGAATAAATAAAGTTGCAGAGTACTGGTCTGAGCTGGCATATCATCATCGTCATCACCATCATCCCATTGTGAAAAGCAGAAAGAATCCATGGCATTGAACCTTGAAGGTTGGCAAAAATTAAGGTGAAACAGGAGTTGGGTTTCAGTGGAAACCACTCATCAGTCTCATCTGCAGTCCTGTGGTCTATTTGTGGTATCCCTTTAAGAAGAAAATGGAGAATAACTCCTGCATTCTTCTTCAGTCAATTGTACAATCCTGCTCAATGTAGACTCCTTTCATCTCTCTCGGTGACTTGGAAACTCGGCCTGACTCGGGTGATTCAGTTTTCTGAGTGGACTTGGCCATTGTGTCCCCTTGATGTTTCAATTCTGAGGTGCGTTGTCTGCATGTCAACTGATTTTCCAACAGATGTCTTAAGGCCCAAACTTTCATAAGCACTCTTGAAAGCTATGGCAACTCAAAGACTTCAATCCAACAATTTCCACAGCATTGGCGTGGACCAGGGTGCATATCAGATTCTCTGTTCATTCATTCAGGCCTTCTTCTCTTCCTTGGTTCCTTTAACTGACTGTATCGTCTCCATGAAGCTCCAATTCTCCTGCCCAGCTGGTTGAGAGGATGAGAGAAGAGACTGGACAAAGAAATGGATGAAGAGTGGAGACCAAGGCTGGTGGGAACACGTACAGGTATGGAGGTATACCACCACCACTACTTGAGTGTCTATGGAGAGATGTCCCATCTGCTGTTTGCGAATCGCTGGAATAGGTACAATTAGATTCTACAGCCGTCATATTTCCAACTTCATGCAGTTTAGGTGATTAGAATTTAGTCAGCAGGTGTAATGAACGGAGAGCCTCTTCATCACTCTCAAATTCACAGAATCCCAAGCCTGCCACCTCTTCCATTGCTAGGTAAGAACGTCTCTTTCATTACTAAACAGCACAGCATCAAAAACACGTCGCGAGTATAAAATTTTATTGCTTCAGATTGCTTAAAAGTCTTCATTTATGTGCTATAATAGCCAGTCAAATTGTCAGGAGGATAATTGTATTGAACCACTTAACCCTTAACTGATGAAGTTTCAGATGTATAAGTCATGTCATTAAGAGCAGAATAAATATTTCTGGCATCAACCTAGTTCACTACTCTGTGAATCTTCCATCTTAAATCTCTCCCGGACCATGGAAGACGCGAATTTGTGGTTTTGGAGCCCTTTCCGCGGTAAGAATGCCCCTACCAGATATGCTAACCGCTTGACCACAGGTTATTGACACCAGACAAGCTGATGAAGACTGGTGTTCTTATTTCTTGCATCTGCTTTCCAATCTCCGCAACAGCTTCAATACTGGTTCCATAGAGATTCCCATGAACATTATTAGCCTTCACATTCCTATCATCCCATTCAAAGTCATTCCAATAAGACGAATCATGCCATGACCATGTGAATGCACCCCAAGTGGAACTGCAGGTTTAACTCTGAAAATGCTGTCACATTGCCACCTTAAACTTTGTGTCACTTCAAAATAGAATTCCGGTGTATCTCCAGTAGCTGCTCCATGGAGTCTCAGGTAGTGCTTCTGAGATAGCTGATTCTTATAAAGTACCACAAGTTACTTTGTTTAACTGGGAAATCAGAGGGTTCTCCTTTGTGTATTCAGAATAAGCTGCAGCATCTCTATTCATGGGGAATTCGAGATTCAGTAGATCATTCACAGACTTTGCTTCATAATCCCAGAGTAGTCTTTCCAATTCTTTGTTTATCACTTTATACAGATGGCTCATAAAAAAAGAAACTGGTGCTTCTGGGCCACTAAAACCATCATATATCCCAAAAAACAACCACCCGTGTTCTTCAAAAAGCACAACATGAACCCTTTGCAAATTGCGAGTTTTTCTATACTCCCCTAATGGGAATCCTCCTCCAAAATCAGCAAAACCAGTGAACCAGCTAAACCACTTTCCTCTGCTCTTCACCCTGATTTTCTTTTCTCTGTTTTTCAGCTGCCCCCCTCCATAGCTTCCCATATTCTTGTCTCCTTCTCAACATAAAGCCACCTAAATTGATATTCTGATGAATAACACCAGCCCCAAATAAAGCACTCACAAATGATTACAGAATCAGGCTTTATTCCAGCCATGCCCATTTCCCAAAATGACTAGAGAGTCCTGCTGGAAAATCCAGTTTGCATGCACACAGCAATCAAAGCATTCCAAGCTACCACATCTCTTTCAATCATACTTGTTAGGAAAGTGTCCCAAATTCCTAATTGGTATAGGTTTCTTTTTTGTAAAGAATATTATATAGAATATTTTTAGGTTGATATATTATTGTAATATTAGACTTCCTTATAGAATAAGGAAGATTGTTGGAAATATCTCTATAAATATTTTAGGTCATGAGGGGAAAAAGTTATGAGATAAAGATGGGCTTATAAAGACTATACGAGGTAGATAGAGATGTGAGAAAGAACGGGAGGTACCCGGTGGAGCGAGAGGGCTTGTGGTAGGATAGGTATATGAAGAGTGGGGAACATAGGATGTTTTGGGAACTCAATAGTTGTATTTGGTTATGTCCTCTGTAATGTTCTGGTTCTGTCATCTATAATATTCTCTATTGTATAATAAAATGATTCTCTCTCATCCGTGAATGTAGGCATGGTTGGCCAAACCATGTTAAAACCTTGTGTATCGTTTATGTTGATTATTTTATCTTTGTGTTCTTGATTAATGATGTTTGCATCAAGCTTCTATCATTCAACAAATTGATATAAGATGCAACTATTGGGTACTTGAAACATCTCATGTTTCCCCATTCTTCGTATCCATATCCTACCACGAGCCCTCTCGCTCCATTGGGTACCTCTTGTTCTTCTTCACATCTCTATCCATCTCGTATAATCTTTACAGGCGCATCTCCATCTCATAATTTTTTCCCCTCATGACCTAGAATATTTATAGAGATATTTCCAACAACCTTCCTTATTTTATAAGAAAGTCTAATATTACAATAATATATCAACCTAGAAATATTCTATATAATATTCTTTACAAAAAAGGAATCTACACTAATTAGGAATTTGGGACACTTCCTAACAATCTCCACCTTAGACCAAATTGCATGAAGTTAATCTTCAAACTCTCCATGACACAAACCTTTTTTTTTGTGTCATATCACCACGAGAGAGTCATCGACTCCATCTTCACTAAAAATTCCTTTTGTTTTCATCTTGTGTTTTCTATGATCTTTTACTGTTTTAAAATTCTTCAAACCAGGCTTTGATACTTGTTTGTTATGGAAAAACGAGAATAGACAACAAGAAAAATAAGAACACACACAGATTTATGTGAAAAAACCCTGGATAAGAAAAACCATGAGTAGAGGAGAAGAAAAATCCACTATGTCAAATATTGGTACAAAAGGGGAGAGTATCAAGTGGTTACTATATAAACACCTGAAAACCTATACATCATCTCATAAAATATATATGAGAGAAAAAATAAATAAAGCAGGAAAAATCCATAATTTTTTTCTTCACCATATATATCGCACCACAAACTTTTCGAGTTAGACCAAAAAAAAGGAAATCGAGTCACCAAGCTCTAACAATACTCCCAAACAAGAACTCAACACAATCTAACCTGCCATCACCAATTTAGTCTTCACAACAATAACAAACTCCAATTCATGTTTCAGAACATGGCCATTGTCTAGGTGAACGAGTTTAGGAATATTTTCACCAACATATGCAGGAATTTCCAATGAAATCAAATGAGCCTTAATGAGAGACACGTCATGTAAAATATAAAAGGGCAAAGGAACACCCAGACGTTTGCCAAGGGGCACAAAAGAACCATTTGCTAGCGGTTCACCAAGACTGGTCAATGGCCTTGCGTAATGGATCAACAATATGAGATTGATTCCATCCTTGGATTGTTTTCCAACCTTCCAGAGGCACTTTTGCCAACAGTACTACCCAGTCCAACAAGCGACACAAGAGAATCTTGAGTGGCATTTTGAAGATTTGATGTTGTTTCAGTGTACTCAATAAAGAAGGCACTATCTCCTAGCATGAGATACTAAACCAAGTTCAAGTTTCTTAAAAGGCTCCTCAAGAACTCCTAGGAGGCTAGGATTTTGTAATCACAACTTTCACTTCCTAGGCTTGCACTCTCAGATGGAGATGCACAAACCAAAACATTCCACAAAAGCAGAGAAGTATAGAGAAGAAAATGGATAAAAATAGAGCAAGAATAAGGGAACTGAGGATTTATTAAGCCAAGCCTTGTTTGATGAGTTATCAACGGGCTTAGAAGTAGGTGAATGAGACCAAATGGATTTCAAATGGAAATGAAAACATGGTTGCATGCATCTCATAGAGAATCCAAAATAGAGCCAAGTAAACAGAGTTGAAATCAGGCATAAAATGAAGACACACAAACTTAGATTCTATAAGAACATGTAAAAGTTTCCAATGTTTGCATTCAGGCATCAAAATAGAACCCAAGTATACACAGAAAACAAAGTAGCACTGTATGAAAACAAAAAAACGGAAAGCTTGTAGAAATCATACCTTTATTATTCCCTTCAAGACTCCTCCATTTTGTTCTTCCTCTCTGGTTCCCAAAGATTTGCTCTTTCTCTAATCCCCTTTCTAAGCCCAACTCTCTCCTCCTGCAACTCTCTCTCTCTATCCTTTTTTTTTTCCTCCAAAAATCTAGAAGAGAAAGAATGCCCTCCTCCATATCTAAAACCTCCTTTCTCTTCGTTTCTTTCTTTTCCTGCCACCATATTCTCCCAAAACATGAAAGTTGAAAAACCCCCTTGGAAAAGTCCTCCCAAGATCCTCACTGAAGCCTTTTTCTTTTCTTAAAATGTTCTCCACATGATTTCCATGGAGTTTTGACAAAAGATAGGACATTTTAAAAAATAAATTCATAAAGTAAACTTGCTTCCAAAATAATGTCCAATCTAATGTGTTTGTGCCACATAGGCTTTCACGCTAGAAAACTGTAATTGGTGACTACAATTTTGTTTTTTTTTTTTAAATGATCAAAATTGTAGTAATAAATAATGGCTTTAACTTTAAGCTTAAAACCGTAGTTGGTAACTATGACTTTGACCATTTAAAAAAAAAAATCAAAATGGTAGTTACCCACTACAGTTTTAAGCTTAAAGTTAAAGGCACAGTTGATAACTAAGGTTTTGGATTCTTTTAAAAATGGTCAAAGTCGTAGTCACCAACTACAACTTTAACTTAATTTTTTTTATATAAAATTATTTTGTTTCATTAAAAAAGATTTAACTTTAATTTTTTAAAATAAAAATATTATATTATTTTGATTTTATATATTTTAAAAATATGTGAGTGGTTAATAAACTTATTTGATTATTTAAAAAAAATAATATATGAAATTAAATAGTTGATATTTTTAATTTGATATAAAAATATTTTTGTTTAATTTTATTAAAATAATTGTCACTATATTTAATATAAAAGTAATTAGTTAATTATATTAAATATAATAAATCATATTTATTTAAAACAAATAAATTATGAAAGCCTATTTAGAAAGCAAAAAATAATATAAATTATTATATTAATTAATTTTTTTATATACTATAATATAAGTAGTATATAATATCACATGTATATAGTTCAATTTAAGTTTAAAATTTATCAAATTTTTATTTAAATATATAATAATTTGTTCATAATAAAAAAGTAAACAATGTAATAAAAATGAAAATAAACATTAAAAATGAAAAACAATCATCAATGAGTGCCACATGATAGGACCTTCCACTTTCTCTATTGACACTTACGTTGCAAAGACATATTTGTTGAATCTATTTATGTAATCTACCATGTCTTCGTATATGTAGGTTGAGATGGAGTTGATGGAGGCAAGACTTGACATCTATGTGGACTACAACGTCGCATAGGTGTGTATACATCTAGTTGTGTAATATGTGTAAGGGTATAATGCATGGTAGTCTCTATGGGAAAAGGTGTAGGTGATGGTAAGGTGGTAGATGGTGGGGCAATCTCAAGTACAATGATATTTGATATGGTAACATCTAAGAGAGATGATATAGAAGATGGTAGAATGACATCTAATGTAGTGGTCTCTGATGCAATAACATCTGATATACTGGCCTTGAGGAGAAAAGATACAAGTGATGATGGTGAGGTAACATTACTATTATTTATTGCATTTTATGGGATATTATTTTGGCTTTTTCTGTCGCCATTTTCTGGCCACCCGAGGGTGAGCTAGGTATTGTCATTTGAGGGAGTGGGGGACGATCTCCATAGGGGAACGGGCTGCATGAGACGCGTAACAAAGGACACTGCTACCTCAACATGGTGGTGGTTAGGATGGAGACATTTTTCTGAACGGAGGAGTGGAAGGACTTTGAGTGCAACTGTTATAGGAAGGTGCAAAGTAGTGAGAGACTGTGGAGGAGGCTTGGGGAAGAAGCAATAAGAGTCATGAGGGAGCAATTCATGAGATTAAGGGCAATGAGAAGATGAGAGGAGATCTTGTTGATTCATAAAAAAGAAAGTAGAGGTGGAAGCCATGCAACTCTTGGTTATGAGGGAGCATTCCAAGTAAGGCTACTGTGAGCTTCTTGTCACTCATTTTCACACTATTTCATTCTCATTTTCAGCTACTTTTATGAGCATTTCTTTGTTGATTGGTGTGGACATCAAGGGCCACTCGTTTGCTTTGTTGGATCTGACTCTCTACATGCATGCTCTGTTTTGGCTTTATTTTGGTATTTTTGTTTTCTTTTGTAGATACCTGATGCATTGATCTTTCCTTGAATCTGATATACAAAAATCATGCTCTTGTTCCTTGATAATTCCACTTGTTATTAGCCTATGGATGTCACTTGAAATGAGGCTTTATACATCCATGTTTTGCTTGATTCTTATTTGCTCTTCCTTTAGTTTTTACTCTAGCTTCTATCCTTGCTTTTTATTCCTCTATTTTTGGTAAGTTAAGGTGATGGGCATTTAAGCTTGGGTTATCCATCTTGATTGGGGTGTTTTCTGGGAGAGCCCCATGAAGGAAAATTCTATACGAATGGGTATTTTTGGATACCCACGAGCCATGTGGTCCATATTGAAACGCCTAAGGATGTAATAGAGGAATATAGAAGAGGATGAGTAAATCTCTACTTGATGCTCTGGACATGGGTGAGGCAACCATGTAGAATAGGGTACTTTAGACTATAAATCTTTCTCTGTGGGCATAAGCGGTTTTCCTCGTGCACTATGGTCATAGTATTTGCTAGTTTTCATGGTGGTTAAAGTGTGGACTTTCTTGATCTTGTGCATGACATGCACCAATTTCTATTTACAAGGTCAGTTACAAGATGGCATCTAGAATATGCATGCATAGATATCTGACAAGCTTCACAAAGGTCAAGACTCTTGAAATGTAGAATGTTTGGGTTTATTTCATTAGTAAGCCTAGGTGATGGCACCTGGCATGTTGACTTGATTCAGTAGAATAATGACTTATTCTTGCATGATGGAAGGCTAATCTTTGTGAGGGTCATTGCATAAAATATGATTTCTTGAAATTTAGATAAAGTGGTAATTTGCATCTCACAATGCAAGCTTTTGATTGAAGTTCATGAGGGAAAGTAGTTGCATCCCATGCTAAATGCAGAGTTTTGACCCAAAATGCAACATTTAAAAAAAAAATCCATAAAGTAAACCGATTTTGAAAATAATGCCCAATCTAGTAAGTCTGTGCCACGTAGGAGACCAGGTCAAGAAACCGTAGTCACTAATTACGGTTTTGAATTTTTTTTAAATCATTCAAAACCATAGTTGGTAACTACGATTTTGAATCCTTTATCCGTTTCTTTCCTAGTAGGTTTCTTCCTTTCCTTGTTAGGTTTCTTATCTTTAAGGTTTCATCTTTCCCGTTGCATTCAGTCGTCTTTAGTTCATCATTGGCTCAAATTCAAAATTTGGAAGTCATTGGTCAAGTAAGATTTATGTGTTTGGTTTCTGTTTGGTAAAGATGTGTTTGATTTTTTATTTTTTATTTTTTATTTTATTTTGATTGTGAGCTTAGCAGAAAGAAAAAGGTTTTTTTTTTTTGGTAAAGAAAACAGATATGAGATGGGGGGCCACCATGGATTTTTTTTGTTAAAGATACCAAAAATGGAGGGGACCACTGTTAAGAACTCCAAAAATGGAAGGGACCACTGTAAAAAAACTCAAAAAATGAAGGGGATGAGCAGTGATTTTTGTTATAAGAATAGAAAAAATAGGAATACTCCACTTTTCAAGGGCCATATTTATTTTAAGTTAGGAGATTGAAGGTGTGGGGTCGGTTTCTACATCATTCTCCAAATTCTATGAATGTTTGGTTGCCCAGAAAATAGAGGAAAGTAATGCTAAAGTTTGTCATTTGGGTAGGGTAGAACTCCAGAAAATAGAGGAACGTAATTCTCCAAATTTTTATCTTGTAATAGATTTTCTTCTTGTTCAAATCCTATGCTCTAGTTTTGTCCTTTGTCTCTGTTCCCAAAATTTACCATGAAGCTATTGATCACCCTAGTTCCATCCTAATGAATGTATTTGGTTGTGAATTTGGGTTGCAAAGTGTTTTTTTATAGTAGGCAAAGATAGAATATGTTGGCCTCATAAAACTTTAGAACATCATTTTTAAATTGAAGATGAGGCATTTCAAAACAAGCCCCTGTACCTTCCACCTTAAAGTCATTAATGAAACCTCCTCTCATTGCCCTTAACATAAAATAGCTCAATTGCTCCATCACTAGAATGGGTAGATAGGGCGTTAGTGGATCTCCATATCTCAAACCTTTTGAGCCTTGAAAAAAATATTGGGAAATTAACCAATGTGAGAAAGCTAACTACAAAGATAAAAAATCTAATCCTACCAACCAATTTCTACCCCAAACCCATACTGCTTGCTGAAAGCAAAAAAAAACTCTGAATTTCATGGTGGTTCACTTTCTAAATATCCATCTTGTGTACAAGGGCTTGAGCTTTTGATCTAGATTATGTGGCTTTAGTGGCTATAAAATTTTGTATCCATAATCCATCTCCACTCTATGAAAGCACATGAAACTTTTGGACCACCTTTGCTAATGACTTTTTTAAGTCTCTTTGCCTGATTTTCTCCAGAAGCTTATGTGAATTCACACCCCCAACCCCAAATTAATGGGCCTAAAGTTTTTCATATCCTCCACATCATCTTTTTAGAAGTTAACACAAATTATGTAGTATTCAAAGTCATTCCAAGAGATTTAATTGAGCAAAAATCCTGCATGAAACCTATTGCTTCACTGTGAACAAAATCCCAACTGTGATGCCAAAAAGCCATTTGACACCATTTGGATCCAAGGGTTTATTTTATTCTTACCCAAATAAGAAATTGCAGCCAAAACCTCATCTTTACTAAAACCTTCTCCATATCTTCCCCGAGTTGCCATAAATCTAGTTGAAAACCAAAGTTTTAGTCCCAAGATGGCAAATCCTCAAATAAAAAAATGCTACTAGAAGAAACTAGAGATTCCCTTCCTCACACCATACTGACTATTTTAAAAATAAACCTCAATTTGAAATGAAATGATCAAATTCCAAACAACAAAAATCTTCAATTTAGCCAAAAATAACAATTGGAGATCATTCTAAAGTAATGGCCCATAAACATTAGAGACAACAACCCCATGAGTGGTGGAAATGAGAGTATGGAAAAATTTCCTTCACATGCAGAGTAGAACATCATCCTTCATGATAAAACCACCTATAAAAGGATTTCCTCCATGTATAAGACCTAAAGGGACTACAATTTTCAGATGCTCCAACAAGCAAAGGAAAACTCTATAGTGACTATAGAATGGTTTCCATAATTTTTTTATCCCGTCTATTTTAAGGTCCCAAATTAGTTTCCAGGTTTTATCAGACTACCTTTTAGCCAAAGTGAAGTTCATATTGTATGATGAGACTTTGGATCTAGCATTGAGACAACCTATGTTCTCTAAAACTGAAGATGCAGTTTCACATCAAACAATAGGGTGACCACCCCTGCTAGATCAGATAGAAATCTGTGATTGGTAAAATGAATATCACAAAACGAGTACAATGACCAAGGTTTTGAAGCCCAACTTTTGTCAACCACATAAGTAGAAAAAACAAGAATAAATTGATTGCCTCAAGATGAAATTTACTATATAATCTCTATCCCAACTATTCAAATTCAGAAACACCATTCATTCCATCCTGTTAAAATCCAGTCCTGGTTTGAAAACGTGATATCTTCTAAAGTTTTTTACTATCCATGTCATTGATGACCTCCCTCCCCATTTTTTTACTTCCAATATTTCTCTCATTTTCCCATGGGGCACTATTGTAGTTCTTCTTCCACATGCTAGAATACTCAGAACCATCTCATTAATCAGGACTTCATATAACATGCATGATTCATCAATGCTAGCTTATCAAAGTTTATCTTTGCAATCATACCATGTCATCTCAGTTTCCATGTCAACTTGTCTCTGCTCCAAATTCGGTAGATCCCAAAAATAGAAGTATGGAAATGCACTAGCAACTAATGTGCTATAAGTGATTAAGGTAACGGAATTTGAATTTGACCCCTCCACGAAGGAAATTCTTAAATAAATTAGCAACCAAAAGACAACATGGTCTGTTTTTGTTTGTGAAATTTGGGTTGAGAGATCCCTTTGTATTTTTTTTTCTTGATGAAAAGTGATGAATCTTAAAAATGAGATATACAGATAGAGAGAGTCAAGAAAGCAATGGATTGAAATAAAAAAATTTATGCAGTCTTTTCATATGAGCAACATATTGTGTTATGGCTTTATACTCAAGAATTCAAGAGAGAAAATAAGTCGAATACAATGGTGACAAATCAATCAACTCCAAAGAATTTGTTTTGTTCATTTTACAAATAAGAAAGCCTTTAGCTATGGTACAAATTTCTATTTGTTTTCAATAGTTTGCCATGAATTAGGGGATCTCCAAACTGTTTGAAATCAAATGGTACTATATTGTTGACTTTTTATTTTTGTTTTCTACCATGATCTTCATTAGTAATGTCATGATCTCCATTATTTTTTTTTAAGTGAATCATAGGCTTTATCACATCCCCTCAAGCTAGGTACAAGAACATAATGAATTCCCAACTTGACCTCATGAAACTCCTTGAAGGATTGCTTGGGAAGTTGTTTAATTAAGATATTTACAATCTACAATGAAGAGGGAACATATTTGGTAACTAGATTGCCAAGAGTAGCTTTTTCTTGAAGGAAAATGGTAATATGTTTGGTGTGAGCATGAAAAATAATTTTTTATTTATTTATATTTTTTCATGTAAAGTGCACTAATCCATGTTATTCACACGTAGTGAAAGCAAGTGTATGATATCTTGCTTTGACACTAGATTAGGCACCATTGGGTTGTTTGTTGGAAACTAAGGTTTTGTTTGGTAACAGTTCAAAAACAATTCTAAAAAATAGTTATTGAAAATAGTTTTTGAAAACTATTTTCTAATGTTTTGTAAAACAAATATCTATTTGAGAATCTAAAATGTTTTAAACTTATTTTTTATATTTTTACTTATGTTTGAAAAATAATTTTTATATTTAATGTTTTATTTCAAATCATTTTTTATATTTGTATAATTATTTTTTAAAACAAGCCTTACAAAATAAGTGAAAATAACTAAAAAAAATTCTTTGAAAACATCATGTTTTCTGATTTTAAGAACAAAAAAAATTGTTTTCTGTTTTTTCGTGTCAAACATATTATCTTGTTTTTTTTTTCCTAGAAAATATAAAACTGTGTATTTGATATTTTATTAATATATTTTTCTGTGGTGAGTTATCTTTTATTTGATTTTGAGATTTAAAATTTTTTTTTTGACTTTTAGGTTTAATCAAATATCAAGTGATTTATGAATAAAAACATAATTATTTAAATTATATATTATTTAACAATTGATAACATTTAATTTTATTTTAATATATGATATTTTATCTTTTTTTTTTTATTGGTGGATCATCTGAGAAGGGCCATCCTGTTGGCATCAATTTTATTAAAATTAAAATTAATATTCAATAGATTTATAAATTAAAATTAAAATTAATAGTAATTTATAAATGATTTTTTCCTATATTTAAAATTAATATTAAATAGATTTAAAAAAATGTTTATTTATTTTCATTTTTAATATTCAAATAATGTTTATATATATATATATAAACGATTTTTTTTCTATAATTGTGTATTTGATATTTTATTAATATATTTTTCTGTGGTGAGTTACTCTTATTTGATTTTGAGATTAAATTTTTTTCGACTTTTAGGTTTAATAAAATATCAAGTGATTTATGAATAACAACATAATTATTTAAATTACATGTTTTTTTAATAGTTGATAACATTTAATTTTATTTTAATATATGATATTTTATCCAAAAAAAAAATTATTGGTGGATTATTTTTTATTTAATTTTGAGATTATTGTAATTGTTTAACTAAACATTTATTGATTTATAACCCATTATCTAAATTTTAAATTAAAATTTTATCAAACATTTATTTATGATTATATTTGTATCATAGATAACTATTTAAATAAATTATGAAGTGATTTATATTTTTCTCCCTAATGTGTAAGAAAGTGTTTTATTATATAATTGTGTATTCACATGTTAAAAGATTATATGCAATTTCTCTTGAACATTCTTGTATGTGTGTTTTTGTAATTATTTTAATAAACAAGTATGTTAAGTTCAAAATAGAAAGACTTGCTATTATTTTCATTGATTATTAAACTATTTGATATTGTATTTTTTGTAGGTAAATCATGTCTAAATCTATTATTCCTATGATTTGCTTTTGTAAAGGAAAAATGTTGAGGACAGAAACAGATGAAAAGTATATTGGGGATCAAGCTGTAATTGTGCCTTTGGATGTGTCTGTTAGTTCAACCTATGAACACTTGTTATGTATGATATACTCGAGAACTAGCATTGACAAAAAACAATTTCAATTAGTCCTCAACTGTAGGTATCCTTTAAAAAGGGAAAATAGGTTCCAACCTTATCCAATATGGGATGATAATAGTTTATCTCAAATGTTGAAATTGGTTAACACATTTGGAATGGACAAAATTGAATTGTATATTGAACAAGTGCCAGTACAACCACAAGTGAGGGGCCAATTATTGGGTAACTTCACACATTTATTACTCGGAGAAAATGATAATGTTGAGGAATTTGAGTATGGTTGTGGACCTAGTAGTGCCCCAGTTGCAATGACTTATGAGTGTAGAGCAGATGAAGATGAAGAAAAAGGTGAATCCTAAGAAGGTGATGATCAAAGTGAGAGAGTAGAAGATGTTCAACATGATGGCAATGGGGTGTTTGAATTTATTGATGAGGAAAACAATAATGTTAATGTTGTTTCATCTTTCTTAGCTCTTCACAAAGCAATGGAAATTGAACAAGGAATATATGTCTCCATGGATGTGGAAGGTTGTGATATGTCAAATAACCTAGATCCTGAGGACCCAATAGAGTTTTCCCCTGTTCAGTATCACTCGGCACCATCATTGTAGTTTGAAAATGTAGAAAACATTTGTAATGCCATTTCAAGTGACTGGACCCCATAGGGGAACACTAATATTGGAAACTCAGGTGGAGAGTTCATGGTTGGTCAAGTTTTTAATTCAAAAGCAGATTTACAATATGCTGCGAAGTTGTACTCTATTAGTGCACACCAAGAGTACATTGTTGTTTTGTCAACTACAAAGTTGTTAGTCTTAAGATACAAGAAGGCTAAGCAATCTCAATGTCCATGGAGACTGTGTTATGGTTGTAAAAGGTACAACTTCATTTGCAATCAATAAATACAATGGTCCGCACAAATGCGTAAACCCTTGCTTGAATTGGGACCATCAACAATTAGATTCCAACTTGATTGTTGCTCATATCCAAGGAATGATTAAGACACAATTAACATTGTCAGTGGTTTCTATTCAAGCAAGTATTGTGGAGAAATTCGAATACCAAATATCATACAAGAAGGCATCTAAAGCGAAGCTTAAAGCTCTTACAAACTTATTTGGTGATTTTTATAAGGCATATGCAGAGCTGCCATATTTTTTCATTGCCTTAAAGTAGGCAAATCTAGGATGTGTTGTAATTTCAAAAACATTTCCTGGTATTATGGAGAATACAAAGATATTTCAGTGAGTTTTTTGGACATTTCATCCATCTATTGAAGGATTCAAGCATTGTTGGCCTGTACTCAATATTGATGGTACACATTTGTATGGGAAGTATAAAGGCACTTTAATGATTGTTATGGGTTGTGATGGAAATAATCAGTTATTCCCATTAACTTTTGCCCTAACAGATGGTGAGAATATTGATAGTTGGGGATGGTTTTTGGCATGTATTAGAACTAGAGTAAATCATAGGAGGGGACTTTGTGTTATATCAGATCAACATCCAAGCATTATAGATATAATGAGCGATGTTCATCTTAGTTGGTTTGATCCATACGCAGATCATAGGGTTTGTATGCGTCATCTTGCCAACAATTTTATGACTAGATTCAAAGATAAAATATTGAAAATCTGATGTGCAAAGCAGCCTTAGCAACCAAGATTGAAAAATTCAATAAACATATAAACACAATTGAGAGGATTAATGCAGCTGCACAACAATGGTTGGAAGCAATCCTTTTGAGAAATGGGCGCTCTCTCATGATTGAGGTCGAAGGTATGGCATCATGACTACAAACATGTCGGAGATGTTCAATGGTGTGCTTAAAGGGGCTCGTAGCTTACCCGTAACTTCTTTGGTTCAATTGACATTTTTTCGGCTAAATAGTTACTTTGTTGTGAGAAAGGAATAAGGTGTTAATCAACTTGCTTCAAATGAGGAATACACTCCATATGTCAATGCTAAGGTTAAGGCAAATGTGGTTAAGGCGGGATCTCATGAGATTGTTTTATATGATCACATCCAAGGACGATTCCGTGTGAAGACTAATAGGGGTACTAAGAGTAGCTTAAATAGTGGTCGAACATATCACGTCAATTTACAAGAGTATGCATGCATGTGTAGTAAAAACTCATATATGGATTCCCATGTAGCCATATTCTAGCAGCATGTCATTTTCGTTCAGTTGATTTTAGACCACTTGTTCAACATTACTATAGTACACAATCGTGCTATAATACTTGGGCACCCTTGTTTCATCCCATTTTCAATGTATATGAGTGGCTTCCTTATGATTGTCCAATCATCATGCCTTCTGATTCGATGAACCGTGCATCAAGTGGACGACCTAAATCAAGTCGTTTGCATAATGAAATGGATGTTAGAGATGACAAGACTTCTATTACATGTGGGTTATGCAAATAAAGTGGCTACAATCGTCGTTCTTATCAAAATAGTAATAGAGTTGATTAGACCATGTGATGTATGCATGTAATTTTCTTGGATATTGTGATGTAAACTACTATGATACTACCTTTATGCAATTATTGGCTTTGGTTTGATTATAAATATTGATGTTATTTGCATAATTAGGTTATTTGTATTTGGAATAATGTCCATACTATAGGGGAAACTCTATCAAAAATTTGAAATTTTCTATTAAAAGCTCCATTGTATTTGTATCTCTAATTTTAATTTAGACTAGTATGACTTGTTTATTGGTCATAAATGAATTGATCTACTTAAATTTATCAAATTGATATATACTTAATATAGGAAAAACTCCATAAAATTTTAAAACTTTTCCATTAGAAATATTTTTTGTTTACAAACAATAAGTATTGTTTATTTATCTTCACAATTTTGTTACAAATATGGAGAATAGAGGACATAGTTCTGATCCAAATCCATTAGATACGTTTGTTTTGGTTCTACAGGATAGACATAGGTCTCATTTAGTTGATTCTGACCAGGTATGTATATGAAAGCACATAATATCTCTTTAAAGAATGAAAAAATTTGCAGTTTATTATCTAAATGATTTATTTGTATTTTTATAGCTTGCTTCAGTCTTGACTTGTCGACAACATATATTTAGGTTTATGCGGGAGTGGGAGATGGATCCTCGTCTTCGACCTTATATTATTCAATCTGGATTTTATGGCGTATACCGTATTGGACACATTACACTAGATTGGGGATTGATCACTAGTCTAGTTGAGAAATGGCGTCTTGAGACACACATTTCACTTACCTGTTGGGGAGATGACCATTACTTTACAGGATGTTGTTGTCATATTAGGACTTCGTATTCATGGGTTTCCCATCATTGGCACATGTGACATAGATTGGTCATTGCTATGTTATGAACTTTTAGGGGTGACTCCCCCTACATCTGAGATTAAAGGATTAGCAATATCGACACGATGGCTATGTCACTAATTCTCTCATCCACCTGTTGATTCAAATGATGCCAAATTAGAGCGGTATGCACGAGCTTTCATATTAGGACTCATAGGTTCAATGCTATTTACAAACAAGAAGGGTACCCACATCCATATGTGTTATCTCCCACTACTTAGAGACTTGACTCAGACATTTATGTATAGTTAGGGCAATGCAATATTAGCACACCTATATAAGGAGTTGTGTTGAGCGAGTTTTGCTGGTGCCATCGATATTGTTGAATGTGTCACACTATTACAGGTATAATTAATTATTCACATTAGATTACAATTTCTAGTTGCTTCAAGTTTATAATTTAAGTAAAATTTTAATGTTACATTTTTTCCAGTTGTGGTCTTGGGAGAGACTTCACTAGTTTGACCAGATTTTGGTCCACCACTAGCCCCTCCAGCAGCCCAGCATTTAGAGCATGATGCAACCGATGATTTACCAGCTGAGCATTTAGACCAGGGATTATAGGATGAGGCATTGTTAGATGAGGGTTTACCAACCGATCCGTTAGGATGTAGGTGAAGAGTACCTTTATCATGGGCTTAAAACCCATCACATGTGTTGACATTTTATCGAGACCAATTAGATGCACAGACCCATGACCAGGTACATATAAAATGTAATGTGCTATTGTTAACCATATAAACGTTAACATTATTGATGTCAAATATTGATTTTAACAGGTTTTATGGGAGCCTTACATGGGAGACTTAGTTGCCTATCTTTCGGCGATATCTCTAGCAGACCAGGAGATTTGGTGGATGATGTCACCTCTTATCTGCTTTGACATTGTCAAGTGGCATCAACCAAAACGAGTATTGCGACAGTTTGGCCTCCAACAAGGGATACCTCCATCTTCTTCCATATATCAAAACCTTTATTCTATGGATAGGCGAGGACGACATAAGTATGATTGGGGGGCATTCCATGCACAATATATTACCTTATGGGCTAGTTGTGCAGAGCGTATTGCGATAGCACCACCTATGATGGGTGCTATGTAGTTTCATGATCCATATATGAAGTGGTACCAACATATTACATGACGTTTGATCACACCCCCTCTCCATAGAGATCAGATAAGGTATCATAGTATAGCAACAACTACTCAGTTGCTGGTAAGATTTTTTAATTTATAAATGGTTTATTAAATTATAATTAATTAAAAATCATTTTTGTTTGTTTAACTTTTTTTATTTTTTTTATTTTAGATCACTGGTATGGTTGAGATTGCTAGTCGATCTGTTGGGCCTACTTCAGGTGCATTAGGCGACATTTATCGGATTGCTATTGATATTTTGCATGTTATTGGAGAGGAGCATCGCATACATTTAGTCCTTCAGTCGCCTACATCATCATACCCATCCATGAGACCACCTGTGTCAGCCACTACAGTTAGGATGCAACCTATTTGAGGCCGAGGGAAAGGTAGTAGACAAGATGGTGGGCAAGCTGGTCAACAACTTCGATGATATATGCATCCACCCGAGACCATGTTAGCACCATCCACATCATCTACCCCATTTGCACCTGAGGCTTCCACACTTTCCCCTTCACCCCTACCATCATCTTCACCTAGACCTTCTCCCTTAGAGCATGTCATATTAGATACCACTCTACCATTACCTGTATTTCCTCCCATAGAGGCCACTATACTTGATGTCACTACACCAGAGACTACCCCACTATTTACTAATCTACCATCACCTCTACCTTCTCTTGAGGGGACCACTACACCACATGTCACCTCACCATCATCACTTATATCTCCTCTCCTCGAGCCCACTATGTCAGATGTTATTGCACCGGCTACCACTACAACAGATGTCATTCTTCCATCTCCTATATCATCTCTCCTAAATGCTACCATATCAGATATCACTGTACCTGAGATTGCCTCACCATTTATCACCTTGCCATCACATACACCTCTTCCCATAGAGGCTACCATGCATCATACCCTTACACATGTTACACAGTTAGATGTATGTCCACCTAGGAGACGTCGTGGTCCATGTAGACGTCGAGTCTTGCCTCCATCAGCTCCATCTCAACTTATACATACTGAGACATGGTAGATTGCATAGATAGATTCCACAAAGATGTCTCTATATCATAGGCGTCTACGGAGAAAGAGGAAGACCCCATCATGTGGCACTCATTGAGGACTGTTTTTTAGTTTTTGTGTTTATTTTTATTTGCATTATATTGTTAACTTTTTTTTTTATTATGAACAAATTATTATATATTTAAATGAAAATATGATAAATTTTAAACTTAAATTGAACTTATATATATACCACTTACATATAGCAATCTGACAATCTAAAAAATTGGTTATAGGTTTAAATTTAAACTAATTATATTTATAACTAATTAGTCACAACAACACTATATTGATATAGAAAAAATAATGCATTAAAAAAAATTTACAATCTAAACCTCCAATCAAAATAATTCTTAAAAAATTGAACATTCACATGATTTAAAATTTGAACTTAAAAAATTGGTTTTAGGTTTAAATTTAAAGTTATGATCATCAACTACTATTTTGACTATTTTTTAAAAAAATTCAAAAACCGTGATCACCAATTATAGTTTTGTGATGTGAATACCCACATGAATAAGACACACATCGCATTGAAAATTATTTTGAGAATAAAATTAATTTATGAATTTTTTGTTTTAAAGAAATCATTTTTGCCCAAAACTCCCGTTAGTATCCAATAAGGAACATTTTTCTTATTCTCAATGAATTTACAAAAATATTTCAAAAGCATTTTCATCTATTTACCAAAACAGTTAAACTAAATAGTGAATTGATTGGAAAAATAAAGGTATTTTCTTTCTACAATTCTATATTTTATGAAGTGGAAAAACAAATTCTATTAGGTTGACATTTTAAGTTTAAAATTTTAAGCCTTTCTATTCCATTTTGATCCCATTTTGAAAGGAAAAAAAAATGGAAAAAAAATTATTTTTGTTGTATTTAAGTAATTTTCCAATTATTTACCACTTGAAGTCATATTATATTTTGTACAAATGCATAATTGGCTTTAATTTTTGCACAAAGTTACAAAATAATATAATATTCTTCATTATGAGGGTATAAAATAAAATAGTATTGTAGACCCCCATTTTGGGGGAGACATCTCTACAACCCGATTATGACAAGTGTCATCGTCTGGGATGACCACGTGTCACTCCAGGACTGGTTGATAAGGTATCAAGCTAATGGCTTTGTTAGCCAATGAAAACTTCACACATGGAAATTAGACTCACAAGGGCAAGCTATCGCACCTGCCATCATCACTCCACCTGGACTCACCCCCACATGCTTCCAGTTGCATGGCCACCTTTTGGCATGCAACATTTGGATCCTATGGTCCTCCTTTTTTTTTTTTTTTTATTCTTTAATTTTGAAAATAATTTTCCCTAATCCCGTTCCTCAAATAATTTTGTCCAGAGTTCAGTTTTTCTTTAAAAATAATTTCAATTCTTCCACTTTTCATCCTTATAATGTTTAGGTTCCAAAAATCCGTTCTTCAATAAAAATTGGTTGCCACTTTCTTTCTGGCAAGCCATTTTCACACCTCTTCTATTTTTAAAAATGTTTTGAAATAAGCAAAGATTAAGTTCCGTAATTCCGACTAATGGAATTTATGGAATTAATTCATGTTAAAATAAACAGGGCTTTGGTGGGGGCCCTACATAAATAACTGTAAAATTGATGGATTGATTGATTGGTTGATTTATTTGCCATGCATGATTAATTTACTCTATTCTTTGATATGCGCTTAATTCTATCCGTTCATTGTTCACTAACCATGTTTCATGATAGCGCATTCGCGATTGTCGCCCAGGTACGCATCTATTCATATTTTGCTCATTCTTTATACATGTTTTGCTTCTCATATTGTGCATGATCGATTTGAGTATTCATCAATTTTCTTGATGACTGTCACGTCAGCTTCATTCTATTAGTAGAGACCCAACTCTAGGGACTTAGAGGGGTGCTACGGTCCACGCCGTACCTTCCCGATAAGTAACCTGACCCCCGAGCCCGATCCGGTTTTTCGTAGATCGCCTTTTCTAAAATAAGGAGTCACACTTAGGGTTTTTCTTTCTTATTTTGTTTACCCTTTAAAAATAAAACAAAAATAAGTGGCGACTCCAAGTCTTTTTTCTTAATCAATAAAAATCATTTTTCAAATAAAAATCGAGCTCGCCATCGAGTGGGAAACGCATGAGCCGAAATGCGGGGTCCACAAGTATATTTATAACTAATTATATTTATATTGAGAATAGTGCTAAATATTTTAATAAAATTAAACAAAAATATTTTTATATCAAATTAAAGATATCAATTATTTAATTTCATATATTACTATTCTTTAAATAATGAGATCAATTAAAGTTAAATATTTTTATTAAACCACTCACATATTTTTAGTCAATATAAAATCAAAATAATATAATATTTTTATTTAAAAAAATTAAAGTTAAATATTTTAAATATATATATATATATATATAATTAAAGTTAAAGTCATAGTCGGTGACTACGACTTTGACTACTTTTAAAAACAGTCAAAGCCATAGTCACCAACTACGGTTTTGACTGTTTTTTAAAAATAAAACCGTAGTTACCAACTACGGTTTTATAATGTGGCAATCTACATGACACAAACGCATTAGATTGGACATTATTTTGGAAATCGGTTTACTTTATGAAATTTTTTTTAAATGTTGCATTTTGGGTCAAAGCTCTTAAATGCATCTAAGTCTCGGGAAATCAGATCACCTTTTCAAGGAGAAGCAGGCCAATTGACATGCAGTAAGAACCAACAATTTCGATTCATTGCAATCGCCCATACCAATAACAGTCACCTAAGCCCTGAGCCCCACTTGTAGATGCTCGCGTGGCCACCTTGCAATACTTGGAGTCATTGTGCGCACCTCATCGGGAGTTGGCAAAGTGATGTAGCTCTCTTGCTAATCTGTACCAGAAGAAGCTTTGGCATCAGCTTACCCTTAAGCCCAAAAGGTTCATCACCTTGGGAGTCTTTCTGTTTCTAGGCATGATATAGAGAAAGAAGCTGCATTGGACCTACTTCCCAGCCACGTTGCTAGTTCCACCCATCCACCACCATCCTACCTACACGCATGTGACCCATGTATGCATGGCCACCCAAAACCTTTCTAAAGCCTCCATCAAAGTCTCAAATTTTCACTACACTCACCACCATCATATTACCCATATCTCTATCCTTCATACCCACCAAAACCCATCACCTTGATCACCCTTTGAACATCACCCAGTTTCGGTCCTTCAGTTCCAACTAATCTAGACCACTTTTCAATTGCTATTGCACCAGCCTATGTGCATTAAAACGAACATGCATAGCTTCATTCTCGTGTGTGGCAGTTATCAACTTGGAGGAAATGCACAACCAACTCATTCAACAAGCTCCATCTTTTTCCACTCAGCATGGATCTTCGAACACCACCCAGTTTCGGTCCCCTGAAATTACCAATTTTCATCACCCACTCCTATGTGCATGTCCACCCTCATGTCCCCATCCTTCATACCCACCACTAACAATTGGTCCCATATAAACCCACAATTTCTCCATCCTTCATACCCATAAAACTTAACACTACACCTAACATCACTTGCCTTTCAAGTATCTGGCACGAGATAGTGATGATTTTTTGGGTATGCCCAAAATAGGCAGTCAAAGGAAGATTTGGAATTATTTGAGGAGCCCTCCTTAACCCATGCAAGATTCATGGCAATGAGAAATGGGTCAAAGAGTTAGAAGTCTTCTTCGCAAGCTGCTGCAAATCAAGACTCACTAGTATTTGAAGGACCAAAGTCGACACGGACGCTTGGTATTTATGCTCAGGAGCTGAAAATCCAGCCATGGAAATCATTGAAAACTTATTATCTTCCACATCACTTGTACAAAACACAGGGAATGATGCAACTTCTACCAACGACAATGGTGTTGGATTTCGCTTATTAGCCTGTTTCCATGCCACTATTGAGATATTCAGGTTTTAGTTGCTACTGTGCACGGTTTCATCATCAACCGCTGCACCTGCGAGCCTTTTCCATTCTTTACCTTAGTGGCAACTTTCCCATTACCTATGGGGCATTTGATGGCTTCGAGAGGTGTGACAAGGAAAGTAAGTGGGGTTCCGATGAAGAAGATGATTGTACCGAGATTGAAGGGGTCACATCTGGAGATCCAAGAAGCCCCAACTCTACCAGTTTCGGGCATGACACTTTTTGCTCATGTTTCCAATTCAACTTATTCGATTGACTCTAGTGATCATTCAATTTGGGAGCTACATTGCTTGACGGGTCAATCGTCGAGTCGTCACCTCAGATCTTGGCACCATGAGCTTGAAAATGGCCTCACGTGCATGAAGTTTCTGCATGTACAACTTTCGGTGCACCACTCGAGAACACGTAGCCTTTTTTAATCCGGTGGTATTCTTGTTTATAACAGTGAAATATTTGGAAGAATTCATGTTGGCAACAGCTATAGATGCTCGAAATTCAATCTGGACACAACTATATTACTCATGAACCTATCGCTAAGGAAGCCATGATGGAATACATGAAAATGGTTCCTCAACAACATAGGCCACTGTATGGGAGATAGGTGGGTGTGCTGAAACCAATCGAGATTTAGAAATCCCAACCAACTAAATATGGTCCCATTAGCTTCTTTCCATCTTTCCCACTTGCAAGCACATAATGTGACGAAGTTGAGTGAAGGAACATGCCTTGATGAGCTGATTCAGCTTACCAACTAATGATTAATGATGGAGTGATGCTTTTATGAGGTTCTTTGGTTATACAATCATGCAGAGTTGAAGAATGAATTGATGATAATATATATTAAATTCGTTGAGTCGAGTTATGCTGAATTCTTGTTTGGGAAGCATCCTTGTTGTTCAAATGAACTGAACACCTCTCTGAGAAGTGGTTGTGTAGCATGCTAAGCTGGTCGCCCGAGTTGAAAGAGGTTGTTGTGAAACTGAGCAAGTTGTTGTGTTTAAGCAAAGAGAGATACTCTCTGTGGACCACGTCATCATGAATCAAAATTGCTTGTTGTCAACAACATCACCCTTTTAGAGTTTGGTGTCTTGGGATTTGAATTGGGTTTCAATGGCATGTCCAAATGTTTTGGTAATGTGGCTACTGAGATGATGTACATGACTTCAAAAGTTGACTACAATGATTGATGAGCAAGATGCATTAGAGCTTGTTTTTCCAACTCTACCACCTATACCTAAGCACATGACACTACTATCACATGGCTTGCGTGGCCACCTTTGGCATGCAATTTATTTTTCCCCATAGGCCACATATTTCTATCCTCTTAATTCTTCATGCCTTCAAAAATCGATATTCCAAAAAAGTAATTTATTTATTTATTTTATTATTATTATTATTATTATTATTTTATCATTTCAAGACCGTAATTTTTCATTCTTCATAGAGTTTTAGGTCACCAAAAATCCAATTTTAATAAACATTTTGCTACCATTTTCTATATGGCATGCACTTTCACAAATTTTATTTGATTTTAAAATAATTTTCAATTTTTTTTTACATTTTTAAGCATGAATAAAATTATGTAATTCCAAAGATAATGGGATTTATCGGATTCATTCATACAAAATCAATTGGGCTTTGGTGAGGCCTGACATATGAGATTCTCTCGTTGGTTGATTGATTGTTATGTTTGATTGATTTTGCCTACTCCTTGACATGCATGTGATTATTTTATATTTGAGCTAATCTTGTTTTTATGATAGCACTCAACTTGCAACTAAGGTACTATCCTCAAATTTTTCTTGCTTATTCATTTTTTATTTTCAGGATTCTCATTTATTGGTATTCAATGATTAATTGATCAATTGCCATATTCGCCTCACCTTGATTAATAGAGACCTCATTATAGGGTTTAAGGGGTGTTATGGTCTTTCACCGTATCTTCCCAATAGGTAACTTGACCCTCGAACCTAAACTCAGTTTCTCACAAACTTGTTTTCCTTCAAGAGTCACACTTAAAGGTTTTTTCTTTCTTATTTTATTTTTTCTCTTTAAAAATAAAATAAAAATAAGTAGTGACTCTAAGTCTATTCTAAAAATCATAATTTTCACCAAATAAATTAAAAGTGAGTCTCGTGTGGGAACGCACATGAAAAATACGGGTCCACACTTATTTTTGGTCAAAACTCATCTCCATGTCTCACCAACTACCTAATTGCTCCACATCACCTCTGAATTTTCCAACTCGCCCAACATGCCACTAGTTCACACTTTTTTTTTACCTGAATGGTCTTTATGCTTTTCCCTATGAATACCTCATCTTGCAAAACTCCTTTTTCTTCTAGAATTCTCGTCCCAGCTTCTTCTAATTCTTTTACTCATGTGACCTCACAAAGAAAATCTATGTTAAGGCAAATCATACACTAACAAAAATTAAAATTCATTTCATGCAAAAAGTAAATACTTAATGCATGTGATTCAAAGTTAAAAATAAATTTTATGTAACCAAAAATTTAAAATCAAAATCATGTAGTTAGCAATTGAAAAAATCGATCAAACAAAAATAATCAAATATCACAATTTCCATTTCATGCACACAAAAATCAAATTATCTATCACACATCAAAAAAATGATCCACACACAAACAAAGATCAAAATCGATCCAAACGCATTCAATATGAAAACCATGTCCTAGAAAAATCAGTCAAATTTTAATACACTAAAAGAAACTCAATTAATTAAACAAAATCCTTAAAAAAATAAGAGGTCACTCAAAAATCACAATAAAGATCCTTAAAGAGTCTCACTCAAAATATCTCCAAAGATAGTGACTAAGAGAGTCACGATGGACTACCAACGAGAACTCAAAAAGGGCTAAAAAAAGGACTATTAGGAATTTGAGGCTAATCCAAACTATGGTAATCATCCTAGAGGGGGGGGGTAAATAGGGTGATGGTCTCTTTTTCACAAATTTAAACAAGTGAAAAAATAAGAGATAATTATATGCAAATATATAATAAACAAAATAAACACAATTGCATATAATTTAAAAGAGTTAGGGAAGAGAGAGTGCAAACACGAGAGTTTATAGTGGTTCGACACTTCCTTACTTACGTCCACTCTTCTCAACCTCCTAACTGAGTGAGGGTTCCACTATCTTGAAGCTTCAACCAAGCTTCCAATCTCTTTACAATTGGATTATGGTTTCAATTCACCATCTTGGACTTTTGGCTCCAAGTACCCTTTACACTTCTCAAGAGTTATCCCACTTTTGAACAACCTCTCAAGTGATACCCCTCACTTGAGAAAATTCCTCTCAAAGATATACAAATAATGATCTCACAAAAATCCTAGTAATAGAACTTTAGACTCAAAGATACAAGAAAAACTAGGATTGAATGGTGCACTAAAGATATGCAAGTTATGAAACAATGGTGCACTCAAAAACACTTTTCCAAGGCTCAAATATATTCAAGAATGATTTGGGAAGGTTAGACTTATGAAACAATGAAGATTGGAGCCTTTTTATAGAAGAAAAAAGTCAAACTAGCCGTTGGGGGTTCGACCGGTCTAGCTAGGGGTCGACCGGTTGATTAGCAGTTAGGAAAAGTGACCGTTAGGCCTCAATCGGACCTCAACCGGTTGAGGTTCAACCTTAACCGGGAAGAGAAGACCACTGGGAGAGAGAGAAACTTTTTGGCCTCCCTCAACCGGTCATCGACCGAACAAGCACAACCGGTCGACTGGTTGACCCATTTTTTTTGCTCAACACTCAACCTTTGTCAACTTAAAACTTTTTAACACAAGTTTGAAAATCATTTAACACAAGGTTTTAGTTGAAAACATGAAATATCCAATTCTTAAGATATTTAAAACAATATTACTCTTGAATGATTTTGGTGCATAAATAAAGAATGAAATGCATGAAAGTCTTAGTGCACCAACAACCTTACAAAGAGATCTTAAGAAACTTTGGTATTGAAAAACTCTTCTCTTTGAGGTGGTCCTCTTCTTCATGATTTCTCCTTGGCTTGATTTGTCTTTGGATTGCCACTTTGGAAGTCGTCTTGCCTAATCACACTTGAAATATGATCATTAGTTCTAAACCTTGTTTTATTATCATCAAAATCAAGATTAACCAAACTTTGGTTTCACAAGGACCATAAGTGAACAATATGGTAACAAATGATTTAGGAAGACAATCTTGGATGAAATGTGCCAAGAGGACAAAATAGAAAGTCTACACTTATATTTTTTTATAAATATTTAAATGCAACTTTTAATTGTAGTGTTTTATTTTTAATTATTTTTATATTTATATAATAATTCTTTTAAAATAACCTTGGAAAAAAATTACCAAACATGTTTTTTTTTTTTTAAGAATAAAAACTGCTTTTAAAATAAGCTTTTCAAAGATATTCTTAATTTCCTAATTATTTCGCCTATGTGACTCACTTGTAAATCCATTCTACTTCCTAATACTCTTGAGTTTTCCTTTTTAATTTTATTTTTAAAATTTATGAAAATCTTTTTTAATTGTTTCATAGGAAAAAGAATTTAAATGAATTTGATCATTTATTTGGACTAAAAATTGGATGTAACCATAATGATTTAAATAATTAAATATCTATTTACATATACTTCCCATTTTTTATTTTTAGAATTATAAATTTTTATATAAAAATAAAATATCTTTTTCAAAAAGAATAGATTTATCTTATGATTTTAAAAATCTCTTTATAGTATACCTCAATTTTTTTAAAAAATAATTTTAAAAGCTATTACTTTTTTTTTCAATATAAATCTATAAGAATTCTTATATATTATATCAAAGTTATTATTTCAAAGAGACAAAGTTTGCGAATTACTAACTACATAACATGAAAGCAGAAAAATTCAATCATTTAATAAATGATTCTATACTATCTTGTTTGGCTAATTTATCATGACCACAAAATTTAATTTTACATTTATTAATGAAATTGGCAAACACATTGCGGAAAAGTTGTATTGTTATTGGGATGAAATATATGTTATTTGTATCTTATTCAATATATCATTTTTGGACTTATTTAATAACTATTTTAAAAAATAATTTTTGAAAACTGTTATTTCATATTTTATAAAACAAAAGTCTATTTGAAAATATAAAATATTTTAAAGTTATTTTTAATGTTTTTAAATGTATTTAATTTTTTTTTATCTATAATATTTTATTTTAAAATATTTTAGGTATGTGTATAATTATTTTTTAAAATAATTTTTAGAAAATAAGTAAAATATATATATATATATATATATATATATATATATATATATATATATATATATATATATATATATATATATAAAAGAAAATATTATCCGGTAACATTTCTACTCTTTAAGAATTAAAACGTGTTTTTCTATTTTTTTATTATAGGTAACCGAGAACGAAGAAAGCTACCAAACATAGCCTTAATTTCTTGTTTCGAACTCATTCTCATCGATCATGTTTTTCTTGTCTTTCACTGGTTCGAATTGATTGCAGATGTGTGCCATCGATTCGTGTATAATAATTAACAGGCAATAATCTCAGAATTTTATAGTTTTACACATCCACCAAATTGTTTTCTCGTGTCATGAAAACTCTCAGGGTTTTACATGAATGTTCACGACAAACCCTCTTTTCCTCGATCTCAAGAGCTTTAGCATCAGCAGCAACAACTACACAGCTCCACAAACTCCACTCCCTTATCATCACTTTGGGTCTCCACCACTCTGTCATCTTCTCCGCTAAGCTCATTGCCAAGTACGCTCATTTCAGAGACCCCACTTCTTCTTTCTCTGTTTTTCGACTTGCTTCTCCTTCAAACAATGTTTATTTGTGGAATTCAATCATAAGGGCACTAACCCATAATGGGCTTTTCTCCGAAGCTCTTAGTTTATACTCTGAAACGCAGAGAATTAGGCTTCAGCCTGATACTTACACTTTCCCTTCTGTCATCAATGCCTGTGCCGGGTTATTGGACTTTGAGATGGCTAAGAGCATTCATGATCGTGTTTTGGATATGGGTTTTGGTTCGGATTTGTATATTGGGAACGCTTTGATTGACATGTATTGTAGGTTCAATGATTTGGATAAGGCGCGTAAGGTGTTTGAAGAAATGCCTCTTAGAGATGTTGTTTCTTGGAATAGTCTGATTTCGGGGTATAATGCAAATGGGTATTGGAATGAAGCTTTGGAAATTTATTATCGTTTCAGAAATCTTGGTGTGGTGCCAGATTCGTACACTATGTCCAGTGTTTTACGAGCCTGTGGAGGTTTAGGTTCTGTTGAAGAGGGTGATATAATTCATGGATTGATAGAAAAGATTGGGATAAAAAAGGATGTAATTGTGAACAATGGGCTCCTTTCCATGTACTGCAAGTTTAATGGATTAATAGATGGTAGAAGGATTTTTGATAAGATGGTACTTAGAGATGCGGTTTCTTGGAACACAATGATTTGTGGGTATTCTCAAGTGGGGTTGTATGAAGAATCTATCAAATTGTTTATGGAGATGGTGAATCAATTTAAACCAGACTTGTTGACCATCACATCCATCCTTCAAGCTTGTGGTCATCTAGGGGACTTAGAATTTGGAAAATATGTCCATGACTACATGATCACAAGTGGGTATGAATGTGATACTACAGCGAGCAATATTCTTATCAATATGTATGCAAAGTGTGGTAATTTATTGGCTTCACAGGAAGTTTTTTCTGGAATGAAATGCAAGGATTCTGTGTCATGGAACTCAATGATCAATGTTTATATTCAAAATGGAAGTTTTGATGAAGCAATGAAGTTGTTTAAGATGATGAAGACCGATGTGAAACCAGATTCAGTCACTTATGTGATGCTCCTATCTATGTCCACTCAATTAGGAGACCTACACCTGGGGAAGGAACTTCACTGTGATCTAGCAAAAATGGGATTCAATTCAAATATAGTTGTGAGTAACACTCTTGTGGATATGTATGCCAAATGTGGAGAAATGGGGGATTCACTTAAAGTATTTGAGAATATGAAAGCCCGTGATATAATCACATGGAATACTATTATTGCCTCATGTGTTCATTCTGAGGATTGTAATTTAGGATTGAGAATGATCAGTCGAATGAGGACTGAAGGAGTGACACCAGATATGGCTACGATGTTAAGCATCTTGCCTGTGTGTTCTTTACTTGCTGCCAAACGACAAGGGAAAGAGATCCATGGCTGCATTTTCAAATTGGGTTTGGAGTCAGATGTTCCAGTTGGTAATGTATTGATTGAAATGTACTCCAAATGTGGTAGTTTAAGGAATTCATTTCAAGTATTCAAGCTTATGAAGACAAAAGATGTGGTGACATGGACAGCGTTGATCTCTGCATGTGGTATGTATGGTGAAGGCAAGAAAGCTGTGAGAGCTTTTGGAGAGATGGAAGCAGCTGGTATTGTTCCTGACCATGTTGCCTTTGTTGCTATCATCTTTGCATGTAGCCATTCTGGTTTGGTAGAAGAAGGTCTTAATTACTTTCACCGGATGAAGAAAGACTATAAAATTGAGCCTAGGATTGAGCACTATGCTTGTGTAGTTGATCTTCTATCCCGATCTGCTCTTTTAGATAAAGCAGAGGATTTCATCCTTTCCATGCCATTGAAGCCAGATTCAAGTATATGGGGGGCTTTACTTAGTGCTTGTCGGATGAGTGGAGACACTGAGATTGCAGAACGTGTCTCAGAACGGATCATCGAATTGAATCCAGATGATACTGGGTATTATGTTTTAGTCTCAAATATTTATGCAGCTTTAGGGAAATGGGATCAAGTGCGCTCAATACGGAAATCGATCAAAGCTAGAGGATTGAAAAAAGACCCTGGATGTAGCTGGATGGAAATTCAAAACAAGGTCTATGTTTTTGGCACTGGGACCAAGTTCTTTGAACAGTTTGAAGAGGTTAATAAGTTATTAGGCATGCTTGCAGGCTTGATGGCTAAGGAAGGTTATATTGCCAATTTGCAATTTGTACTGCATGACATTGATGAGGATGAGAAGAGAGACATACTTTGTGGGCACAGTGAAAGGCTTGCCATAGCATTTGGGTTGTTAAATACTAAACCAGGTACCCCTTTGCAGGTAATGAAAAATCTTCGGGTTTGTGAGGATTGCCACACTGTGACCAAGTACATATCAAAGATAGTGCAAAGAGAATTATTAGTTAGAGATGCCAATCGCTTTCATGTGTTCAAGGATGGAGCCTGTAGTTGTGGAGATTATTGGTAAGGGATATGATAACATCTTTGAATGATTGAACAAGATTGACAATGGAAGAAAAAGGGAGCATTTTTTTATGTATCATATGGATGCCCATATTGGGAAAGGTCAGACTGGCTTCACATTATGCCATTATTTGATCATGTTCGATGTTTTGAATCTTTTGATACCCAGCTTTTTTATTACAGGAGTATTCGGAGCATCAAAGTACAACTTACCTCTCAAGTTCCCATATGACACCATAAAGTTGTTTGAAATATTTTAGCTGAAATTGGGGTCCCGAGATAGTCAGCTGTCAAAATCCCTTTGTCATAACCTGAAGTTTCCAATGGTGGCAGAAGCTCAAGTAAGAAAATATATGCCCCTAAGTTTGGAATATGGCTGATATTTTAAGTTAATTAAAGTTATGATTGAGATTACATCTTATTGAGTCACCCCTTAACTAGTTACTCTCACACCTGGAAATTACTTGATGAGAAGCTAGACTATGTAGTGTTTTCATTTGAATGAATTTGATCACATGAAGCAAATTCCGTAAACAAAATTCTCAGGCTTCTGGAATTGAGGAGTAACCTTGTCCCTTTTCATTGTATGTAGAAAAGGGAACTGAAATAAAGAAATTCTATAAACAACTAAAACACACAACTTCCTCTAGATGCTTTTTTTTTTAGGCTACTTTTGATTTTTTTTTTTTCCTACATTCATATTTTTTTTGTTCTTTTTGTCACGTTGTTCATTTTCTTTTTTGTTGTAGAATTGAGAAGTATAAGAAACATTGAGATTTGGCCTAATTGATACTGGGGGGTTTGATCTTAATGGAGAAAGCAACTAAATAAGGAAAGCAAAGTAAGTTTGCAAATTCATGTGCATTTTCTTTTCATGTGCTTTTGTTTTTCCTTTTGGAAGGATGTTGGATTTTTAGGTATCTGGTATATGCATTTTAACTCGTGATTCATCGTTTTCTGGTTCTGTTCACATTCTTCCTTATGCATGTCCTTTACATGGAGAAGTTTAAGAAAAGGTCGAGGAGTTAGTCAAGGTGGTCAGAGTTCCATTCCCATTTTCTGGTTCCTGATTTCTTGGAAATGTTTGAAATTCTGTGTCCTTTTACATTATCATAAAGGCATTGTATGTAGTACTTGTTGCTAGAGGTGTGTCATCAGCAATTACATCAATAATGATTCTTTTCTCTTTCCCCTGTTCATTTCTTGCTTTGGAAATTAAAAGAGCCTTTTGCCTGCAATTCTGTACCTTATTGCGTCATAGACAGTATTTTACTGGATTGGACTTGATTTCTGCAAAATGCACCATACTGTTCATGGTGTTAAAATCTGATTTGAGTTATAGGCTTGAAGTTGTCATTTGTAATTTGCCAGATGTCAAACTTTTTTGTGAGCTCTTCAATATCAAATATCAATATGAAAACCATTTTGTTTTTTGAAATGCAATTTTTGTCTCAGACTCAAAATAGCTGAGGACAGGGCTTTCTAATAATGATACTTGCAAGGAGTTCTTAAATAGGAAAGAAATAGAGCACAGAGCCCTCCCTTTATGGTACTTCAAATACAAACTTATTTGAAAATTCCACTTGCACACATACACACATTGATATGCAATATGATATGTATCTGATTCTTATTCATTCTACTTCATTAATCCTAGAGGTTCATGGCAGGAATCATGAACTGGTTCATTTAGATGCTGCTGCTGTGCAGCTGGCATCAAGAAGGGCATGGCAATTGGCAAGCATTTGGGCTTGAGGTGGCCAGTTATCTTTAATTATCTGAGCATCTGCAAAATCTTGTATCCATGCAGACAACAATGGCAACCTCTCCTCATGCACAATCTTCAGGCCAGCAATGTCCTTCAATATGCTGATCAAGTTATCAAGCCAACCTAATGCAAGATCAACAAATCTGATGGTGTCCTCCTGCCACGAATTTTTCAGGGTCTCCATAAGTCGAATTTTGCCTTCCTCCTGCTATTTCCCTTGCTTGATGAAGACACCCTGGACTGATGTCAAACCCTACACCAAAACAAATTCACATGTAGCAAACTATAAAGCCTTTCTCAAAGCTGTTTCAAGTGAGGAAAAACTTGAAAGAACAACCTTTTTGTCACCTAATTTGGCCCAGAAGCATGCCCTGACTTTCTGATAGGGGTCCTTGGGCAACAGGGGAGCTTGCTTCCTTCCCTCATCAATGTTTTTGAGAATGACAAGCAATTCATCACCAGTTTTTCCATTGTGTACAAGCACTGGAATCTTTTTGTAGGCAGGATTATAACGGAGGGCTCTTGTTGAAGAGATTTCCAACAATGGTTTCGTATTCTATGCCTTTGATTTTGAGAGCCCAAACAATCCTCAGAGCAAAAGGGTTTGTCCATGTTCTGAAAAGCTTCACCTATTCTGCCATAATGTTTTGACCCAGCAAATGAAATAGCAGCTGAGGTGTCCCTTTCATCCAGATTTGTGCCATGGAATTTTCCAATATTTTACTTTAAATATCACATTTTCCTCATGTTTCCTCAGAATATTATCCATTCCCTCCCTTAGTTTGTTCTCTAACTTTGGAATATGGATAAAAAGCTTTCCTTTTCCCAGGTGTGATGATCTGCAGATGGAGGGTGCTGTTTGCAGTGATTGTAGAGGGTACAGAATGACCTGCTTGTGTGCATGTGCTGTTCGAAGCGTTTGTATAAAACAATTTATCCTCAATGGTGGCCTCTCCTATTTTTATCTGGATGGAGCCTTCTTATTAAGATGGGTGTTAGGGCACAGATTTGCCTTTCTCAAATGAATGCACAGGTAACAATTATTTTGAAGGAAAATTATATCATTTTATAACTTACAAAACAATCATGAAAATTAACAAGATAAAATTATATGATTACTCCAACCTTCTCTTTAAATCCACCACTAAAATACAATCTCAAGTGGCATGGGAGTAGTATGTCAGCAACAAACAAAGAAGCACTCATTGAAACTGGCTTTGGTTTTTAAATATTTTGTGGAAATCTAGTCTACCCTATTAGTCTATCACATACGCAAGCCGACAAAAATACAATTGCCAACAAACATCTGATAAAAATTCATAGTCTCTAAGGAATCACACTGGTGGAACCTGTGGGCTTGTAACGCTTGTGCCTATGGGACCGCATAGTGTGAACCCATGACTCATATGGATTAACGAGATTCCCATTGTCCAGTCTATTATCTAGCAAAACCACAGCCAAGGGAATAGGTTGGCAGAATCAGCGTGGCAAAAAGATCCTGTTGAACTTAACTCTAGTCCGATTTTGTGAAATGACTTAAGAGGTGTAGGATAAGTGAGACCTAACCATAATCTCTCTAAAAAACTGGCTACAAAGGCTCACCTTCACATAGCTAGTTAACAGGTTGAGGTCTCGTTCGTTAACAGAATTAACCAGATAAATTGCTCCACCAACTAAGAATGACCATGCACCACCACCCATAGAATCAAGAGCTCTCAATCTATGGTTAAGGATAAAAATACAGGTCTTTGTTAAAAGTTGTGGTATCAATAATTGACTTGAAAGGTCTTGCATATTGATTTTAGTGTCTTGACTTGATATCAAATTATATGCAAAATAAGATTGTTAAAAAATTAAAAAAATTATTGGAAAAATAAATAAAATTAAATAAGCTTAAAAATTTAATAAACTTAAAAATATATTAATATAATAATATTTAATTTATTATTAAAAATAAATTAACATATAAAATAATATACTATATATATGATATTATTACTATATAAAATAATAGCTTAAATTGATGCAATTGATACCACAATAATAAATTATTGAATTTTCACTTTTTCTTTTATCAATCTCCAACCATATAGGAAATATGTCATTTGTAAGGCAGTAAACATTTAAATAACTAATTATTTTTACATAAAATAATACATTACACCCTTTTCTTCATATTCCCAATCTCAAATACAGTAACCATAATACATTCTTCAAATTCCCAATCCTAAACACCAGGAACCACAACATGAAGAGAGAGATGTTGACCATCAACCTCAATGAGAGAGAGAGACTGAGGGTAGTCGGTGACTCGCAGAGCACACCCACTCCATGTTAACATGCAGAGATCGCTGTTAATGGAAGGAATTTGATGTTTTTTCACCAGTTAAAACAATCACCACAACGACATCTTCAATGCAAAGGCGCTGCACTCCAGCCTTGATGTCTTCTTTCTTCTTCCTTTTCTTCTTCATTATGGGTAGAGTCATGGGTCTAAGAAAACTTTTCTTTTGAAGAGAATTTTTGTTTTTTTATGAGATTTCTCAATTTGGATTGCTGTTTGATGTTCTTTTATTGTGATTTAAAAAGGGAAAATTGAGTTTTGGATTTAATAGGAGAAATTTTTTACAACTTGGAGGATTCAACCAAGTCAACTTGGAATCTCGATCGAGTCAACTGAATTTGATCAATTTTTAGCCGAGTTTGGGTTGAAGATGGTATCAGGTATTGAACTGGGTAAGAAAAAGTTCCGAGGTAGATATGACTCGACTGATACTTTGAACTTTGTTCTTGATCTCATGTTCCATAGTTGCATACATGTTAATACAATGTGAAGTTTCTCCATGATTCTGTGGTGAACCCAATGAAATCCCTTCTCAACTGGGCTATGCAAGTTGCTAAGCGAAAGCAAGGCATAGAAGACATATAGGAGAGGTTGCACGACATTTGGGAACATTAGGGATGCTAATGAAGTTAGTGAAAGGGAAGTAGAAGACATCATCGCAGTGTAGAGGGTAGCAATAGGAGTAGAAGAGAGATAGGTGTCGAAGCTTAACTTAATCCCGAATGCTAATACAAATGCTAGTAGGCTAGTGTTGGCTCCTTGACTTAAACATTTCAGTGCTAAGGACTTCATAGGAAAGCACCTTGCACCCATGAGGGCCCTAAGAAAAAGCAAGGTGGAGTCATGGGTGTAATAGCATGACTCATTGTTGCACCAAGAGAGTGCTTGGTCATGACATGGTGTCGTAGTAGCAATAAGATGAATGCATGAGTAGGCTGTCTTGGCATGGACAAGACCTAGATGTGTAAGCTAAGAGAGGGTTTAACATGCACACAAGTTGCATAGAGATGCATGCAGCAACCTGCTTAAAGATGCAATAACAAGCTAATCGGATGCATGGGTCTATCTAATTACATGAGTGGATTGACTTGAGGCAAGATAACAAAGAGATGTCTTGGCATTGGGGCAAGCCTAATGAAGATGTGTTGCATCATGAATTAGGTACTTGAGGTGTTGAAATGTGGATTGATGCCTATGACAACATTGGTTTTAAATGGGCTAGGAATGGGCCAAAGACATTTGAAAGCTAAGAGTTGGATTCAAATTGTGATTGTAATATGAATTCGAGTAATTATAGTTTAAGTAGGTTTAGGATTACTTACTCCTAGTCAAATACGGAGTGATTGGTGCCACACCTATAAAAAGGAGGACTTGAGAGCCTCCCAATAGATAGCATGAGAGAGAAAGCATTAACTCATCAAAGATATTGTGAGAGTCTTGTTGAGCTATGTCTTGGATTGTTATTTAGAGAAGAAATAAAATACAAGCTAGGGACTTGGGCATGTAACCTTATGTGACTTCGTGGGTTTTTCTTTATTGCAATCTTGTATGGGTTTGAGTAGGTTGACTTTATTAGGATAGAGCATTTAAAAGCTTGATATGATATAATAAAATTTGAAATTTATTATTTATCAATAAAGTTTCAATTTCTCTTTTATTTATATTTATTTCATGAATTATGTCTTATGAGCATTCTGGCTTATTTTTTTACATTGTATGTGGCTTGAGTGCATTAGACATTAAATGAAAGATCCAAGTGATGAGTTTCTTATAAACAAAGATGAAAATATGGGTAATTACAAATATATCGATACTTCGATTTTATGGATATATTAGACATATCGGAAATATATCGGTAGATATTTTGATATAAAATATCCATGAGCCTAAAATTGATCAAAACTCATGAAAATATAAGAAAAAACTTTTAGAAATAAAATTGAAAGTATAATAAGAATTTTAAAGTTGTTTTGTTGAAGAAATTGATATATCTATTATATGATTTGCAATATTAAATTTAATTGTATCATGTTGGTCTATACGAAATGTGAATTTTGTAGGTGTACACTTGTTATGATGCTACATTAAATATTTGATTTCATTAAATATCAATAATTTGTACATATTACATTGTAATGACCCTTTAGTACCAAAATAATGATCGATATGGTTCAATTGAATTGGTAGATGAAGGAATCCTATCATATTATTAGAGACAATATTGGTACCAACTCATTGAACCTCAATAGTATTGATTAAAAATTCGAACATGGCATGCATGCATACAAAATTTACTAATTAATTACAATTGAATATAAAAATAAAATTAAATAATTAATTTAAAATTAACTTATTGTAAATCTACTAATTATGTGAATCAAATATATAACTAAGCTAAGTTAATTTACTAAATCTATTGAAAATTTACTAATTAATTATATTTTAATACAAAAATAATTAAAATCTAAAACAAACATACCTTGTAATAAATGAGTAACCTTGGTTTAGAATTTGGAGTTAATCCACAAACTTGACTTATAAATTCCCAAATTTATAAGAATTTGAGAATAATAACAAAAAAATTATGAGCAATAAGAGATCAATTGAAGTATGAAATGAAATGTGGATGAAATGGATGAAGAATGAGCAATTTATAGAAAAAAGAATAGGCATAAAATAGCTATTGGAATGTTATTTTAACATAAGAAAACAATTCTGGTAGTTGGATCAAAATTTGGACAAAATTTCACTGTTGGATCATCATATAGCCGTTGGGATCCCTTTTTAGTTGTTGGATCACCTCCTAAATTTAATCTAGGCCATTAGATGAAGAGGTAGATGACCATTGCAATGTGAGTGTGATTTATGCTATCAGATAAGGCCCCTCATCCACGTTGATTTACCCATAAACATCGATGATTTTTTGTTAATAAATCGTTGATATATCGACAATATAATGCAATGTCAGTTGATTGATGCAATAAATCAACAATTTATTGCTAGTAACAAATACATTGGCGATATTTGGTGATTTTTTTTTTAGAAATTTCTCCTCTTTGATATATCACCACGAAATATCGCTTCCATGGCTCTCTATACATGACATATCCCAAAATTTTCATCCTCATTTATAAGTGGATAATTTGTTCACAAACGGTTTATAGGCTTAAGCAACCTAATAGAGACTGTAGTGAACTATTCCTAATTAGAGGGATCCCTGATTTTGACCATCGAGATGAGTTTCCCATGGTGAGTGCATTAGTGGATATGGTTACACATTGGACAATACCTATGATGAGTCATGACATCATAAGGCTGTCAATTAGTCATAACTTTACCAAGTTGCTACGTTGTGTTGTCTCTTACCCTTGAGAAAATCTCAAGCTTATGCCAAAGTTAGTAATGGCTTTGACCTACAGTTGACATTGTAAGAAGATCATATATTTCTTATGGAATGGGTCACTATTAATGGAAGTTGGTAGCAACAGGTATAAATAGAGGTGCCATTGATATATCTTAGGATTGAGATAGTGTGTCCCCTTAGGTGATCTAGAGGACATGTGATCTAGAAGATCATGACTATAACATTTCTTTTAGTGGAAATTTGACATATGCTCATTGGATCTAGCGTATGTTAATTGATCAAATAATAAGTGGGATCTATAACTCAAGAATTAAAGAGGTAATCTTGATATGTGATAACACTACCTTGTTAAATTACGAACACCAATTCATAGAAAATCTACATGAAGTGGATGGTAGGTCACAAACACAAGCTACATCTCATTGTTATTTACATAGGGTGTTCAAATGTAGTTGATTCTTTATAGTGACATGTTGAATATGTTAGGAAACCCTGAATTACTCTGTTTTCAAGCTCTAGATCATTAAGGTGCATAAAAGCCTATCCTAGGCTTCTCTAGAAGTATAGTAGTGGAAAAAATTTGACGTTCAAAACTAACAAATATCGCACCATTAAGGTGCATAAAAAGCCTATCCTCGGCTTCTATAGAAGTATAGTAGTGGAAAAATATGATGTTCAAAACTAACAAATACTACAGATCTAGAAATTAGTGCCATTCTTGCAATTCAAATGTTCCTAGATCAAATCTTATTGGTGTAAAATACTCCAAATTCATAACAGATCTCGTAAACACAAGGATCTTCCACCCGGTGACTTCTTGAGTTTAGGCACTAAGATGGTGGAGATCTTAGGGTTGAAAGTTAGTGTTCTTTTTCTAGATTATAGGGAGAGAATAACAAGATTTATTTTATTTTATTTTATTTTTTTAGAAACCTTAATCCCCAAGAGGAGTATTTATAGGCTTCCTCCTAGGCTTAAGTGACTCGAGCCCACCATGGACTTGGGTCACTTAATTTAGCCCAAAAAGGTTACTAATTGATTAATTAAACCAACATGACTCTAATTAATCAATTATCCTAGTCTAGAGATACGTTCATTTACCCTTGTACAACTTTACATAATTACCAAAATACCCTTATTCACACAAGTGAACTAAAATTTTATTTAACCCTCATAAATTATGCATTCAAGAATATGAGATTGAGTAGGGACCACTAGGACCCATTGAACAATACTGGCTCCCTCAAAATCCAATTCTAAAATTGACTCAACATCCCATTATAGAGAGTCAATTGCATTCCAATACCCTATGTATATTATAATGAGAAACCAATTGCTCGGGTTCTTAACTTGCTATCCACTATATATAGTCTTCCCATGAATTGGTCATCTGTAGTCTAAAAATGTGAAAATTATTATCCTTTTAAGACTAACTCTACTATCCTTGAGTTACAAATCATCTTATTATGTGATCAAATGACATACTTTAGCTTACTAAGAGCATATATCAAATTCCACTAAAGAAATTCTTGAGCGCTCACAGATTTCATGATCACATGTCCTTAAGTTCACCCAAGGGGACACGGTCTCAAAGTTTATAAGATATCATAGTGCCTCTATTGAGAATACTAATTGCTATTGACTTCCATCAATAGTGACTCAATCCATAGGGAATATAAAATCAACTTACCATCTCACCCGTAGGTTAAAGAGTGACCCAATCCATAGGGTATATAAAATCAACTTACTATGTCACCTGTAGGTTAAAACCACTGCTAACTTTTGCACAAACTCATATATTTTGTCAATGTTGAAAGATAATACAATATAACAACTTAGTGAAGTCATGACTACTCAATAATCTTATGTCATGACCCACTATAGGTCCTGTCGAATGTGTAATCGTATATGCTAGTGCACACACCATGAGAACCTTATCCCAATGGCCAAGATCAACCATCCCTCCTATTAGGGAGTGGTGCACTACAACCTTAAATAAGTTGCCTAAGCCCACGAATGGATATGAACAAATCATCTAGTTGCAAGAAACTCATGACTTGGATTTTCCGTGTAACTTTTAATGCACCTAAGTCATGTATAATGTAAAAGATGCTAGGTCAAAATGCTCATAAAGTATAATGCATGGAGTAAGGATATATAAAAGTGAAATTGGAATATCATTCAAAGAATAATGAATTCCAAATTTGTTACATCATGTCATGCTTTTAAGGACTTTATCATAACAAAATCAACTTTAGAATTGGATTATGAGAGAGCTAGTATTCCTATGGGTCTCAATGCTCTTTATTTTGAGCTTATATATCATGATGCTATAGTTTATGAGGGTTGAAATTGGCTTTGGGTTCGCTCTTATGTATAATGATGTTTTGGTAATTATACAAGATTGTATAGGGGATAATGAATAAGAATCTTTGGATTAGGCTAATTGATTAATTAGATGACCTTTTGAGGCTAATTAATCAATTATGACCCAATTTGGGTTAGATTTAGTGACTTAAGCCCATGTGGGCTCAAATGACTTAAGCCCAATAGGGGAACCCTATAAATAACTCTCAAGGGTTAGGGTTTCCCAATGATTTTCCAGAGAGTCATCTTTTACTTCTAAAGAGAGAGAGAGAGAGAGAGAGAGAGAGAGAGAGAGAGAGAGAGAGAGATAAAGAGAGATCCAAAGTTTTCTACCTTCCAAAACCCACCTTTTGGAGTGCCAAGATACTGGTTAGAGTCGTCGAACATAAGATCTCAAGTGTACGATACCTCCAAAGTTTTCAAGTATCTTCTTCACTACACAAATTTGATCCTGGAACATCTGGATTAAGGTAATGTTTTCTAGAACCTTTAATTTGGATACTTGAATGATAAAAATTATGTTTTTTTCTTTTGTTACATAGGATCTAGAAGCCTTAAGATATGTTTCATCCACCTAACTTGAGCCTAGGATAAGGAATGTAGAGATCCAGGCATTGGGCTTTGGAATTGACTTGTTATTTATGGATTTAGGCCACATTGGCTATGAGTTTTACTTCATCTGGGCCATGGATTTATTTAGTTATTTGACTTGGGGTTGGGCTTTATTGGTTTTATATTTAGGTTATTCCATATGGGCTTGAATTTTTGTTCTTAACTCTAGTGTTTTTTTTTTTTTTTCCTGTTTTGCATGGGTATTGGTTGAGGACTTTGGCTAAGTTGTGGATATGTGATGCTTGAGGGCCAGATTGCATGGAAGAAGTGAAGGTTCACTAAAGTTATATTTAAGGGCATAAAACCCTAGGATGCTATAGAGTTTTAGAAGAGGATTCTCATTTTAGGTTTGTTTTTTTTTTTTTAGTATTTAGTGAGAGAGTAGAGAGAGTTGTACTTTATTTTGAGCTAACATTGGTGTTATAGAGGGCCATTAGGGTTGTTTTGCTGCAAACTTGTATTAGGTATAGTATCATATTTTCCCAAATTTTATTATAGAAATTTCTTTTTTGAAACCAAGGTTTGGTTAATCTCAGTTTTGATGATAACAAAACAAAGTTTAGAACTAATGATTATATTTCAAGTGCGATTAGACAAGACGATTTCCAAAGTGGCAATAAAAAGATAAATCAAGCCAAAGAGAAATCATTAAGAAGAAGAAGACCTCAAAGAGAAGTGTTTTTTAAGGCCCAAGCTTGATAAGATCTCTTTGTAAGGTTGTTGGTGCACTAGGATTTTCATGCATTATATTATTTACTTATACACTAAAATCATTCAAGAGTTTTTTTATTTGCTTTCCCACTTGACAAGCTTCACAAATTTTCTCTTTTTGAAAATTTATTTTGGGAAGGCCTCTAACAAGTTCATCTTTGTTGAGTTGGTAAATGAGGTCCATGTTAGCATGTCCCAACCTCCTATGCCACAACCAACTTTGATCATGCATGCTTGAAAAGCATCTATCATGGTCATCATGTTTTGAAATATTTATAGCGTAAACATTATCACATCTATGGTCCATGAAGATGGTTTTATCATTTTGAATATCTTTGATAATGCAATGAGATGCTTCAAAAATCACTTTAAAACCTTTGTCACAAAGTTGACTAATGCTTAAAAGGTTATATTTTAAACCATCTACTAATAAAACACTTTCAATGAGAGAGGATGTGTCAATACTAATGTTGCCTTGACCAATGATCTTTCCTTTTGCATTGTCTCCAAAGGTAACATATCCTCCCTTTTTCTTTGTAAGAAAAGCAAACTTGGATTCATCTCCAATCATGTGTCTTGAGTATCCACTATCTAAGAACAACTTATCATTCTTTGAACCCTACAACATAAAACTCAAGTTGATTAAGGTATTCATATATTTTTGGGTCTTTGAGGGTTAGTGACCTTGGATTTTTCCATCCAAAACTTTTAACTTTTGCATTTGAATTCTTTTGAGAACCATTTCTTAAAGGGCATGTACTACTAATGTGTCCTCTTCTTACACAAAAGTTGCAAGTAGTGAAAAGACTTGCACTCATGGATTCCTTTACAAAATAGTTTTTAAAATACTTTTAATTTTTTGAAGATTTGAATCCTAGCCCTTGTTTGTCAAAAAAACATTTTTGGCTAGCTAGAATCATTTCAAAAGATTTTTCTCCACAAGAAAAGATTGAAAGAGAGGAGGTTAACCATTCATTTTTCTTTCTTAAAATCTCATTCTCTTTTTCAAGATGAGTTTTAGAAACTTCAACATTTGAAAATTTTTGTTTTAATCCTCAAAGTTCTTTTTCAAGTTGTTGAATTTTTTTTTTAAGAGAGATATTTTTCAAACCGAGTTTTTTAAAATCCTCATGGAGCAGCTTTTGGAAGACCTTTTAGATGATGTCAAGTATTTACTTGACCTTGGCCAATAAATAGAAACTTGAATTTCTCATGTAAGGACTTTTGAGACATTTTTTATTGTAGGATTTTCTATATTTTGTTTCTTAATAGAATTTTCTATTTTCCTTCATTTTCTCACTAGTCAAACATGCATTGTGAGACCAAATCTCCAAGCATGAGTGGCTAAATCTTGTTTTTCTTGAAGGAAGGAGGATCTAGAAGTGAGATCCATGGTGAATTAGAGAAATGAGCTTGAATTGCAAAGGTAATTTGATCCAATTGATTGATTACTTGAATTTTGGGGCGTTTTCTCTTCAAATTATTTTGAATGACTATTACATTGCAAACTAGATAGATTCATTAAATTCTTAAAGTTAGATTTAATGAGATCGAATAGTTGTATTGTATGAATCATTGGAAGATGATTTAAGATAAATTGAATATATAGTTTAAATTGATTTCTTGGATTAAATAATTTAATTTGAAGAGAAATTAAATCTAGACTTAAAACTAAATCTAAAATCAGTTTAAATGAAAATTTAAATTTTCGTTCTAATTTGATAAAAAAACACATCTCAACATGTATTTATCATGGAAATTATTTTCTAGAAAATCATAACTCTGATAATTTTATTTTCTATTAATTTTTTTCTATTTTACATTTTATTATTCTTCTCAATCGGAAACTAGGGTCATTTTGATTTTTCATCATGAATTGTCAAATCAATTTCACTTTATTATAACCATTTATTTTCCTCCATTCAAGTCTTAATTGCCAAGAATAATCCATCATAATGAACGACATCTAATAAACTACGACTGTTTGTACTAAAACTATTTTTGATTGGACACAAGATATTCTAGAATAGTAAATTAAGTTATAAATTATGTTTTGATACGATAAATGATAAAAAATCAATCAATCAGGGTATTAACAATCAGGTGTGTAGGGACCCCTCCCTCTGGGAAACACGTGGCACGCATCTCACAGTGACACGTGGCACGTGTTATCAGCTGGACCATCATCATCCGGATTCTCCTAAGGATATGCATGATGCAGTTCTCACACCCGGACCACCTCAAGGAAAGGCAAATGACGTTTCAGCTTCTCCTATCCAAAGAAGAGCAAACGACGCTGGCAAAGCATAGACATCCGGACAACCTTCATAATGCATCCGCTCCACAATGCATCCGGATAATCAGCATGTGCCATCCGGATATAATCGTCCGGATCATCAATTAAAGTATAGCGAGTCTTACACGCTATCACAACAAACGACCATGACCCACATCCTGTCACCTGCAGAGTGAAAAGACAAGATGAAATGACAGCAAGTCACTTCCCACGATCATTCTACACGATCACATCCCACGATCTTTGACAGCCGCATCACCTACCATGGTTTCTGACAGCCGCTCATAGGGTGATGATGCTCCTACTGACGCCTATTATCATCATAACAACATAAAATATCTCCTCACCATTAATGAGAGGAACAGTGCTTATGAAGCTGTATATATAAGCCTTCACACAAAGAGGAAGGCGACCCCCTGGTAACCTCTTGATACCTAAAAAAAGGCCAACTGTTTTATATCTCTCTCTCTGACCATGGCTAACAAAACCATCGGAGGGTGCGTCCGGACACCCTGCCCGGATGCCTTCTTGCAGGTATAACGACTGGATCAAGAACCTTTGTGTGTTGAAATCACGTGTCCATCCATCTGCCAACCACGTGGATCGTCAAAGGCGTGAGGTAACAACATTGGCGCCGTCTGTGGGAATTTTCTTACTTTGATTCAGTCACTAAAAAGATGGCCACACCTTCCCGAAGCCAATCCTCTGGTAGAGGAGAGGAAGATGATTTCGAATGGCGTAAAGCCATCGAAAGGAGACAGTTGGCAAGCGAAAAACAACTGAAAGCTCTCCTCCAGGAGACAGAAAGGTTAAGAGAAGAAAACGTTGTGTTACGTATCCAGGCCTCAACGTCAGGGCCTCCTCGACGACAGCGTTCAAGGGGCCAAGTAGCAGACTCAAGGCCTCAACAAGAGCCGGAATCAATATATCCTGGGACAACAGGAGCCATCCCAGGAGCATACAACGTGAGGCCTCATGAGCCACGCACGCCTATGCCTCAAGCTCCCCGTGAGGAAAGCTCAGACTCTACTCACTTTTCAGCAAAAAGACAACGTGATAAAAAATCCCGGTTGTCAAACTCGATGCGCGCAAGACTATGCCCACAAGAGCCTGGAAGATCAAGGCCACCAATGGCCACAACCTGGGCACCACGCCCTGACCCCATAGCCACCCCCATGGTGCAAAACGTTCATCCGCATCGTGACCCCGTAGTCACCCCGGTGATGCGGAACGTTCATTCGCACCCAGCGGAACAACCAACTGGGAGAAACATCCCAAACGGGCCACCTATTGGCTCCATCAGCAAAAGGCTGGATGACATGCTCTCCACGCCTTTCTGCTCTCATATCATTAATTACGAGCCCCCAAGGGGATTCCTCGTACCAAAATTCTCCACATACGATGGAACCAACGATCCCTTCGATCACATCATGCATTATCGACAGCTCATGACGCTCGATATTGGCAACGATGCACTACTATGCAAAGTATTTCCCGCCAGCCTACAAGGGCAGACCCTCTCATGGTTTCATCGCCTACCTCCCAACTCTGTTGACAATTTCAGGGACCTATCTGAAGCTTTCGTGGGACAATACTTGTGCTCTGCTCGACACAAGCAGAATATCAGCACCCTCCAGAACATAAAGATGCGAGATAACGAATCCTTGAGGGAGTTTGTGAAACGATTTGGCCAGGCTGTACTTCAGGTAGATCCTTGCAGTATGGATGCTGTCCTACAGATCTTCAAACGAAGCATCTGTCCAGGCACTCCATTTTTCGAATCACTGGCTAAAAAGCCTCCTACTACGATGGATGACTTATTCAGACGAGCCAACAAATATTCAATGCTCGAAGATGACGTACGTGCAGCCACCCAGCAAGTTTTGGTTGCTGGACGGCCATCTAGAAGTAACTCGGAGAGAGATACTAAACCTCCGGATCGGCCAAAACCATCTGAACGAAGGCAGGAAGGGCCAAGTCGCCCGGAAATGCCGCCTCTCACACCTCTTTCCATATCACATGAGAAGCTTCTCCCGATGATCCAGGACTTGTCCGACTTCAAATGGCCTAGACCCATTGGAACGGACCCATCCACAAGGGATCGTAGCAGGAGATGTGCCTTCCACAAAGATCATGGCCACACAACAGAGACATGCCGATATTTCCAGTATCTGGTCGAAAGGCTCTGTAGACCCCCATTTTGGGGCTCGGATTCATGCATTTTCATGCAGCTTGTTTTGCCAAGTGTCGCAACCCCAGGAGACCACATGGCATCTTTTAATTGGCAGCTACAGAATCAGTTATGGCTTTTTGAGGAGCTATCAAGAGGCAACACCTGTAGGAGGATGCTGGGGGGGATTTTGCAGGCCGTTATTTGGATAGCAGAGCAGCTGTAGTGAGGTAGCAGGCCAGCTAGAGGAACAGGGGGGGTGCCTTTTCAGCAGGGGGAGCTGCAGGAGAGAGAGATGCTTTTTCCATTAGAGGGAAGGCTGCAGAGATTTTTAAGGGGAGAGGAGCTTTTGTTTGGTTATTTAGAGAGGAGGGAGAGATATTTTTTGGATTAGGGGGGATTTTCTGGAGGGAGAAAAAAAGAAAAAAAAGTTGAGAGGAACCACGGAGAGAAGGTAAGAAAAACAGAGAGAGGAGGAGGTTTTCTGAGCAGCTTAGAGAGAGAGATTTTTGAGGGCATTGCTTGAAAAGCAAGCCGGACTGGCAGAGAGAGAGGGGGATAATTTTCTTGCCGGTTTTCAGAGAGTCTTGAGCTTCAAGAGAGGTGCTCTGAGTTAGAGGAAAGGAGCTTGGTCGGAGGCAGGATAACTTGGAGTCCTGTTGGTCTTTGCTGGAGAAAAACTCCCTCAGGTATGATTACTACAGGCATATTGATGTTTTTGGCTGTTTATCTCTCTTCCATATCTCTTTTTGATATCTGGATATTTGTTGGTTTGCTTGGGGTGGATTGATGAAGGCCACTTGTTGCTTGTTGATATATAATCTTGAACTCATGTTTGCCATTGTTGATCTTAATGCACCTTGCTTCTATTCCGAGATACCTAGGAGAATGCTCATAGTTGCCTTTGAAATGATTTTTCTCACCTAATCAGAGGGTTCACGGATGACTCATGAAGTGAAATCTCTGAAAATCACCTTTACTCATTTTCTTTTGTGTTCTTTTCAATGGTTTTTTCTTTGTTGTGTCCAATACTTTGCTTCTGGGCCTCGTTCAATGTAAAGGCTGTAAGAAAGTAGATCTGGGTCTGGCTGTGTACTCATTCAGAGATCAAATATGATGGGAAGGGACTATGATTAGGTGATGAGATTCTACTATGAGGTTCAAAGTGAAGGTGACGATCTCTAAGGGGAAGAGGAGTTCAATTTTTCCGTTGATGACTTTCATGATAAGCTTAATATGACAATGCGTGATTGGGTTTGCGCATCATTTCTCTTCTCTATTCCGGCACTAAGATTTGATATCAACCAAAGGGGAGTGGCTCTCTGTGGAGTTCTCTTTTCCCTGCTGAATGTCTCCAGTTGGTTTTGAAAGGACCCCACCAAGAATGTCATGCTCTTCATCAACTCCACTGGTGGTTCCTTCGGTGTTATAGTGGCAATTTATGACATTGCACAGTCGGTTGTTCTGTCCAAAACAAGATGTATGAAAACTGAAATAGGCTGACATTGAGTCCTTCAAGTCGGACAAACGATTGATGAGGTTGTCTTCAAGAAGCAATACCATAGTCAGCATTTTTTGTTTGTTTATCCTCTCGTTCAGTTTCGGTTTTGTCGAAATCTGGGTGGCGCTGACCATGACATCGATAGTATTTGATGGCTTGTTGAAAGAAAGGGACATTACTATCATCTGGACCCACAGTAGTCACCTTGGCTTTCATCCATTGTTGATACCCACTATCACCGAAATACCCATTAAACTTTCCCTTCATCCTTCTATCTTCCATACTCATCTTCATGCCCACTACCCTTCTCATTGACCACCATTCCCATGCCCACTTCCAGCACCCCATACCATCACTCCCATGCATGCATCCACGGCCATCAAACCCACCTCAAGCTCACCATCACACTTACCACCATGCGTTCAGCTATCACGCTTCCTGCATGGCATATTCATTGCCTTTGCACCGTGCACACCTATTTGACTCACCTTTTTCATCATACCCATGACTCTATTTCCATTATACCCCCATGCATTTTTCATACCCATTCTCATTCTCACCACCTACTGTGCACACGTACTCCCCTCCTCCTTGCTCATAGAAGAAGTCCCAAAACCCAAAGAAATGTGTCAAAGCCCAAGGTTGTTCTCGGTATCTCTACTGAGGAAAGGCCAAGTCAATCACGCTAAGGTCTTCAAGGCATCGAAGTGATTCAGCGGGCTGAACTGACTTTTTCTATACAGCCAGGTGCACCAAATATGAAGCCCAATGAAAATCTGGGCTGTTCTCATTGATTTGGGCCTGGGACTTTGGACATAATCAAGTAATAAGTCCAAGACATCAGCAGCCTAGAGACAAGACAGAGTTGTAAAATTTGGAAGGTCATCGGGACTTTTGATGCAAGGAGAGGACGTTTTACAAACTGGTTGAGGAATTGAAAAGAAGGCCCCGAACAGTTTACATCCTCTCTGCAAATGGTGTCATCTGCAATGTTATCCTTCGCCAGCCAGCTATGTCTGGTGATACTGTTTCATATGAGGGTTGTGGCCATGCTGCAGCTATAGAGGGTTCGTGATGTTCGCGACGGTTGAAGGTGAGAGAAAAGGCAGTAAGCCACCAGTGGAGACCAGTGTGTACCACATGAACTGTACAGAAGATGCAAAGTTTCATGCTATCAAGTCTCTTAATGAAGCTAATTTTCTCAAGGAGAAATTAAAGATTGCATAAGGACTTCATGTTAATCATCAGCAATTTCATCAGATCCTTAGTTACACAAAATCTGGTATTGAAGCTGGTGCAGTTTTTGGTGTCAGATGCGGGAAATTTGGTTCTAAAAGCTATTATATCCAATCCACCGACTTCTCAAATGTCCATGGTAATATGTTGATAGCAACAGAAAAGATTCTTATACCGGTGCAGTTCATTTTGAAATTCAAGAACCTGGAATGTATGTTGTTGGTGATGAAAGAAAAAGGGGAACCTTTCCTGAAGCCATTTCCAACAACGTGCTTGCAATGGAAGCTGCCTTTGGGACGAGAAGACTCACTACTGAAGTCAAATTCAATGATGATGAATCGAAGTCTGGAACATGGTTTCTGTCAGCGCCTTCTTAGCGGCAAGGAATGATGAGCCTTTGCATGGCAGAATGCATGTTATTTGTGACACATGGCTGACTATGAAGCTCCAGACATGAATGAATCAGAGCAACATCCGATTGGTGAAAATCTAGGAACTCATGAGCTTGAAGTACTCTTTCAACATGCTATAGTCAAGGCGAAGACCCTTTTTGGCAGACAATCAGAAATCCCATTGATTGGTCCGAATTATCTTGGTATTATCAAGCTCAAAGGATGCAAGATTGGAATTGTGCCTGGATGCATCCATGAACTAAGACATGTGGCAATCGTTTCCCGATCTGATACACTGACGCATGGAAGCGCCCTTTCAAATTATTGCAGTCGGATTGAGGGTAATTTACTCTTATAGGAATTGTTGGGAATATTAGGTGTTTTGCTGCTGCATGGGAATTTTATCTGTCGTTGTCGATGCATGCTGGTTCTTGAAAGTCACTACCATTTTATACCAGTATAAATCCCACTTCTTTGGAGTGTGCTTTTGCCTTACTACAGCTCCGACGTCTTGCACTGTCCATTACAGAAAGTCAGTTGAAAACAAGACATCTGAAATCGATCGGATGGTTTATAATGATGAAAATGTCGTGGGTAATGGGAGTTTTCATTCCTTTGTTGGAAAAGTGGCCTAGGAGAATACGTTGGAAGTGATGTGGCAGGGATTATCCTGGCTATGGGCTGTTGAGTGGTAACAGGAAGATTGGGTTTCGGCGATATTCTTTCCCTCTCAACCAGGGCTCCAAATTTGTTATCATCAGTCCAAAAGGGTTAAAACTGGCAGTCCTATTCCTCATTCGAGCACTCCCCCTGGCCCTCCTGCTATTTCTTCACCTGTCCATTTATCTGGCCCAATGGTATTGGAATTAAATGGTTCACGAGTGATCTGAGCCTGTAGCTAAGGGCCTGCAAAGTGGAAACAGCAAAAGTTTGCACCAGTTTTGAGCATTCAGTGTGTTGGGGTTCAAGTCTACATGGCCGAAACACTAATGCAGAGATGGAATAATATGCAGTCAGTGCTCAAGGTGCCCCAAGTTCGCATTTCTAGTCTGCACGGCTTGCTTAGTCACCCCTATACCACGTGTCACCTCCCATTCCATCCACCTTTTGGCTTAGAAAAATAATTTTCTGACTCCTTTCTTGCAAATAATTTTTTTTAAACATCGGTTTTTCAAATAATTTCAATATTTTCCATCTTTCATCCTTAGGTTTTCTTTAGGTTCCAAAATTCTGTTTTTAATAAAATTTACTGCCATCTCTCTTCGGCATGCGACTTTCATAACTTCTCTGATTTTAAAACGTTTTAAATAAGCAAGCATTAAATCTTGTAATCCCTAGTGATGGAATTTACAGATTTGATTCATGCAAAATAAAAGGGCTTTGGTGGGGGCCCAACATCAAATAAATTTTCTTTAAAATAAAATTGAGTGAAATGACACATGTGCTATTGATGATTTTGTATTCAGTTTAGTGACATGTATGCTATATCTTGTGATCATTGTTTTGTACTAATCTCATTTTCATGATAGCGCATAGCGGCTCGCTGCTCAGGTACACACTCATTCCCACTCTGGTTAGTCTATATGCATTTTCTAACTCTCATATGTGCATGATTGATTTGAGTATTCATTGGTTTTCGCATTGATTGTCATGTCAGCTTCATCTCATTAGTAGAGACCCGATTTTAGGGGCTTAGAGAGGTGCTACGGTCTTTACCGTACCTTCCCGATAAGTAACCTGACCCCCGAACCTGATCCGGTTTTTCACAGACCACCTTTTCCAAAATAAGGAGTCACACTTAGGGTTTTTCTTTCTTATTTTGTTTACCCTTTAAAAATAAAACAAAAATAAGTGGCGACTCCAAGTCATTTTCAAATAATCAATAAAAATCAATTTTTCAAATAAAATTATAAATCGAGTTTCGCCATTCGAGTGGGAAACGCATTCGAGCCATCGAAAATGCGGGGTCCACAGGCTCATAAAAGCAGGGCATTTGAAGCAATACCTCCGATCAGATAATGAACGAAGGGACGCACGCCAACATCAAAACCCCGGGAACCTTAGGGCCCCAGCTGCCCCCAAGGCCGTTATAAACTATATTACCGGAGGTCCATCTGACGAGGAGTACGACTCTAGGCGAAAGAGGCAAAAGTTGTTGCGAGCCGCATCAATACGCGAACGCATCAACTCCATCCGGCCTGGGCTAACTGGAGGGGGCCCTCACCCCGTAGATGGAACAATCATTTTTCCACCAGTGGATCCCACCCGGACACTGCAGCCGCATCGCGACGCCCTCATCCTGTCCCTAGAAATTGGGGACTTCGATGTGCGGCGTATCTTGGTTGACCCAGGCAGTTCGGCCGATCTTGTGCAAGCATCAGTCGTGGGCCACATGGGACATACTCTCACAGGCCTCGAAAACCCTGGACGCATCCTATCCGGATTCAACGGGTCTTCAACTACATCCTTGGGAGACATTATACTGCCGGTCCAAGCAGGCCCAGTCACTCTCAATGTACAGTTTTCAGTAGTACAGGAGCTATCACCCTTCAATGTCATTTTGGGGCGCACATGGCTCCACTACATGAAAGCTATCCCCTCTACATATCATCAAATGGTGAGTTTTCTCACCAATGATGGCCAAATCGACCTATATGGCAGCCAATTAGCCGCTCGCCAATGCTACCAGATAGCACGAGAAGCAGGGGCCAACCAGGAGGATGCATCTCCCCCTGAACCCAGCCATACACATGACCAATAGCAATTGTTGGGTCCGGCGGACAAAGATCCCCCGGCAGCAGATCCCTTACAAACAATCCAAATTTCGGAGGAAAGCGATCACCTCACGAACGTCAGTTCCCTCATGACACAAGAAGAAACTCAGGGCATGCAAAATATTCTCAGACAGAACCATGACATCTTCGCATGGGCACATTCTGACATGAAGGGGATTCATCCCTCCATCGCATCTCACAGGCTTAACACCTTTTCAACTGCCAGACCCGTCCGGCAGAGGATTAGACGCTTTCACCTGGAGAGACAAACAGTCATCCGGAATGAGATTGACAAATTACTCGAAGCCGGATTCATCAGAGAAGTTTCTTATCCGGATTGGTTGGCAAACGTAGTAGTGGTACCCAAAAAAGAAGGAAAATGGCGAGTTTGTGTAGATTACACCAATCTCAATAATGCATGTCCAAAAGACAGTTTTCTCTTGCCACGAATAGATCAAATTGTGGATTCTACTTCCGGGCAAGGGATGCTCTCTTTCTTGGACGCCTTCTCCGGATATCATCAAATCCCCATGTCCCCGGATGATGAGGAAAAGACAGCATTCATAACACCACACGACCTCTATTGCTACAAAGTCATGCCATTCGGACTAAAAAATGCGGGCGCCACTTATCAAAGATTGATGACTAAAATCTTCAAACCTCTGATAGGCCACTCGGTAGAGGTATATATTGACGATATCGTGGTTAAAAGCAAAACTCGAGAGCAGCATATCCTTCATCTCCAAGAAGTTTTTCACCTCTTACAAAAGTATGGCATGAAGCTAAATTCTTCTAAATGCGCCTTTGGCGTGAGTGCCGGCAAATTTCTAGGATTTATGGTCAGCCAAAGAGGCATAGAAGTCAGCCCGGATCAAGTCAAGGCAGTCATGGAAACACCTCCTCCCATGAACAAGAAGGAGTTACAACGCCTCACAGGCAAGCTCGTTGCGTTAGGGGGTTTCATAGCCCGCTTCACTGATGAGTTGCGACCCTTCTTCTTGGCAATACGAAAAGCTGGAGCACACGGATGGACGGACAGTTGCCAAAACGCTTTCGAAAAGATCAAGCATTGTCTTATGCAACCACCCATCTTAAGCAGTCCCATCCCAAATGAGAAATTATACATGTATCTGGCTGTGTCAGAATGGGCAATCAGCGCCGTTCTATTCCGCTGCCCTTCACCAAAAGAGCAGAAACCTATCTACTACGTCAGCAGGGCATTGGCAGACGTAGAAACCAGGTATTCAAAAATGGAGCTAACAGCCTTAGCTCTTCGAAGCGTTGCCCAAAAGCTCCGCCCATATTTTCAAGCCCACCCAGTGATCGTGTTAACCGATCAACCCCTTCGCAACATTTTGCACAAACCAGATTTAACCGGGAGAATGCTGCAATGGGCCATTGAGTTAAGCGAATTTGGAATCGAATTCCAACCCAGATTGGCCATGAAAGGCCAAGTAATGGCTGACTTCGTGCTAGAATATTCCCGAAGACCCAGCCAACATGACAAATCAAGTAAAAAAGAATGGTGGACTCTACGAGTTGACGGAGCATCACGCTCATCAGGCTCTGGAGTCGGACTCCTATTACAGTCCCCAACTGGGGAACATTTGGAACAAGCCATCCGGCTGGGATTCTCTGCCTCTAACAATGAAGCAGAATATGAGGTCATCTTGTCCGGATTGGACCTCGCCCTTGCTCTATCCGTCCCCAAACTTCGGATCTTCAGCGACTCACAACTCGTGGTAAAACATGTCCAGGAGGAATATGAGGCTAAGGACGCACGCATGGCGCGATACTTAGCTAAAGTAAGAAACACCTTGCAGCAGTTCACCGAATGGACAATCGAGAAAATCAAGCGCGCTGACGCCTTGGCCGGCATAGCTGCCTCCCTCCCTATCAAAGAAGCCATTCTACTGCCCATACATGTGCAACCCAACCCTTCTGTCACAGAAATTTCAACCTGCAATACCGTTAAGGCACCCCAAGCGGACGGCCAAGAATGGATGTATGACATCACAGAATATATCCGAACAGGAAATCTACCCGGAGATCTCAAACAGGCACACAAAGTCCGGGTGCAAGCTGCCCGTTTTACCCTTATTGGGGGGCACATGTACAAGCGATCCTTCACAGGACCTTACCTTCGATGCCTAGGGCAGTCAGAGGCCCAGTATGTGTTAGCTGAGTTACACGAGGGAATATGCGGAAATCATTCGGGAGGACGATCTCTGGCACATAGAGCTCATTCGCAAGGATACTATTGGCCAACAATGAAGAAAGACGCGGCAGCATATGTCAAAAGATGTGATAAATGTCAAAGGTATGCTCCCATTCCACATATGCCATCTACAACGTTGAAATCAATCTCAGTCCCATGACCCTTCGCACAATGGGGCATGGACATAGTGGGACCTCTCCCAACTGCACCTGCCCAAAAGAAATTTTTGCTTGTTGCCACAGATTACTTCAGTAAGTGGGTGGAAGCTGAAGCATATGCTAGCATCAAGGACAAGGATGTCACCAAGTTTGTATGGAAAAATATTATCTGCCGTTTCGGAATTCCCCAAACCATCATAGCCGACAATGGTCCACAATTTGATAGCATTGCATTCAGGAGTTTCTGTTCGGAGCTAAACATCCGGAACTCATACTCCACACCACGATATCCACAAAGCAATGGGCAAGCAGAGGCCACAAACAAGACCATAATCACTGCCTTAAAGAAAAGGCTTGAGCAAGCCAAAGGAAAATGGGTCGAGGAGCTGCCCGGCGTCCTATGGGCCTATCGAACCACACCCGGACGACCAACAGGAAACACTCCTTTCGCCCTCGCATATGGAATGGATGCAATCATTCCTACTGAAATAGGTTTTCCTACTATCCGGACTGACGCAGCAAAGCAAGGTGATGCAAGCGCGGAATTAGGGAGAAATTTGGATTGGACAGATGAAGTGAGGGAAAACGCGGCCATCCGGATGGCAGATTATCAACAAAGGGCATCATCACATTACAATCGCAAAGTGAGGCCAAGAAGCTTCAAAAATGGTACGCTAGTCCTTAGAAAAGTTTTTGAAAATACTACCGAAGTGGGTGCAGGGAAATTCCAAGCCAACTGGGAAGGACCCTATATAGTGTCTAAGGCAAGTAACAATGGAGCCTATCATTTACAAAAGTTGGACGAAACTCCATTACTTAGACCATGGAATGCGTCTAATTTAAAGCAGTATTATCAATAAAAAAGCAAAGACAAGTTCACATGAGAAAAGAAGTATTTTTATTGACATAGCTAAAAGTATGTACAAGGAGGTCTCCGGACCACAAAAAACACAAAAGGAAGATTACAGAAGAAATTGCAAAAAGAGAAGCTATCAGGGAGCAGGCTTGTCATGAAATTTCTTTTCTTCACCCGGAGGAATTGAAGGCACATCCCGCTTGATACCGTTCTTTTTCATACAGCACCGATACCCAAAGATGAACGTATCATCCACTTGTTTTTGATATTCTGCTTCAAGTTCCTCCCTCTCTGCAGCAAACTCCCGTTCTAGCTCCTCTTTTTGTGCAACCAAACGCAGTTGCAGATCTTCCCTCTGTTTCTTTTCAATAGAAACTTCTGTCCGGAGTTGCCTCACCTCTTCCCTCAGCTGGGCCATCTCATCTGCTGCCTCATGTAGGCGGTCAGCCGTTGATTCCTCCCGGCTCTTTGCCTCAGCCAAATCCACCCGGAGGGCTTCATTTTCTTCTCGAAATGTGGATAAACTAGCTTCAGCCTCTTCCAGTTTCAGGCGCAGCTGATTTTCACTTTCTTTATGCTTAGAGGCGAAGATCTTCATGTAATCAGTGGTCCGTAGCAGGTCAGAAAAGAGATCGTGTTGTTGGGCCATGCCGCGGAGACCACTCACTAGCTGACACGAAAACAAGCAAAGCAAAGTTATAAATCATACCACAACAACACATCAAAATGGCAAAAGAATCAAAAAGCACAAAAAAACAGTTTACCGTTTCCACATTTTCGAACATCTGGGCTGAGGGCAGGATGTCAGGCGAGCCAGGTGGAATTTCCTTCAGCTTATCTTCCAACTCCGCATAACTAAAAGAGTTATCGGAGGAGCAAGATGCGTCATTAACAGGTCCGCCCCCGGATGAAGCAGCAGAGGGTGATTTTTGTTCCGGGTGAGGGGCCTCAACATTTATGGTCAGATGAACCTCCCCGGATGCAACCTCAGCCGGGACCACCACCGGGACGGCTGGAATCTCAGTTACCATCTCCACTTCGCCCCCCTCCGGATGAGCATCGTGGGCAGATGAGCAACTGACTTCAATCTCTTGCTGCCGCTCTTGAAGCCGCCCGAGGAGTCCGGACCTCAGATTGCGCACCGAGCGAGGCTTCTTTGAGGATGGCCCCGTTACCGGAACAAGAGCCAGGCGGTCCGGATCGTCAAAGGGCTGACTCTGGCTTTCTGCCCCTGCTTCCTCCATGGGGATCGCACAAACGGCCTCAGCTGCATCGGCATCCGGATTAGGGGAGTCCGGATGGTTGATGGACGCAGCTTCCTCAACCAAATTCGCCAGACGGGCAACCGCTACCAAGGAGGTGCTTGAGTGGTTCAGCCCCGCGACGTGTCCGGATCCGCTTGAGATGGAATGAGGAGCAGGGTTCACTGGCTCCTCTATCATTACCTCCGCCTCGTGAGTAACTGGCGGAGGAGCAAATTCCTTGAGAGGAGTGGGCTCCTTCACTCCCTTTCCATTCTTCACCAGCTTCCTCTTTTTCGCTGGATTTTTCTTTGGAGGAGAGTCTGCATCGCGTTTCTGTCCGGGAGCCTTCCGAAGGGTTCCTTCGTTATTTTTCTTCTCCCGATTATCCAGGAGTGCCCGGCGTTTTTCAGCGTCAGCCTCCTTAAACTCCTGGTATATCGGGAGATCCTTCACAGTGTAATGCTCCCCAGGCACCACCTCCTTTGGCATTTTCCTGGGGAGAATATTGACAACATATTCCTGCGCCTCCCGGACGACCGCCATTAAATTCCGCGCAGAAAGCAGCGTTTTGTAGTGCCTCTCCTTGGCTTCTATCTCAAAAAGTTTGCTGAGACAAGCAAAAGACGCATTTTCCACCCAGTCCACAAGGTGACCCCTCAATTCCGGACCTACATTAACAGCAAACAAAATATGAGAATACCATCCGGAAAAGTCAACAAAGAAAATCAACAAAGTAAAAACCGGACAAAAATCATACAGAAAACTTACCCGGAATCTCTGAGGAGTAGTTTGGAGAGAAGGGCCTCCCTGGACGCCCGGGTGACCCCGGACCGCTACGAATCCCTTTGCCCCTCCATTCGTCGAGTCTGGCAGCTCCGTCACCAATTGAAGGGAGGGCAGGTGAGCGGACATGCTGAAGATATCAGTTTTTACCTTCTTCAGCATATACACAAAAAACACCTCCAACAGCGTCAGGTCGAGGTTGTACAGCATGTTTATGATGCTGCACCCCATCAACACCCGGACGGTGTTGGGATGAACGTAGGCAGGTGGAATCTGGGTGAAATGGAGGAATTCCTTGAACAACGCTGGCAGAGGCAACCGGAGCCCCGCGTTGAATTGTTCCTTTGTGAAGACAATGGCATTTTTTTCAGCTTTCTCCGTAGACACGACATCCTTCCCATTCACAAATTCCACAATCACAGTATTTGGGATGCATAATCGATCCCGGAACTCCTTCACGCTCAGTTTGTCCGTAGATTTCTCTTGAACGTCGTCAGCCCGGGCAGATGAAGTAGCTTTCTTCTTTGAAGACATTTTTTGGGCCCAGGTTGAACCAAAATCTACATACAGAGAAGCGCAATGGGTAAAACACAAGTAACCCAGAAAATACACAAACCCTAGCCCAAAACAGTCAGAAAAACCCCAGAGCACCAACAAATGCCAACATTCAAACAATGGACGCAAGCGACTTGCCCAAAACAAATGCCCAAACAAACCAGACACCAAGTCCAAACGAACCAACAAAACACAACAAAAGGAACCACAATAGCAAGACTACAACGTACCAAATGAAGCTCTGAAGGAGAAAGGTTGCTATCTCGATACAAAAACACAAAATCGCCGGTACAAAAGCAGCTTTCAAGTTCTTTACTCAGAGAGTCAAAAGACACAACAGAAGCGAGAAGAAGAAAGACTCTCAGGAGAATGCAGTAGGAAAAAATGCAAAAAGAAGGTACAGTGCGCTATTTATAGGAGGACATACCCTCGGAAAGCCAAACGTCCAAGCAAAATGCCATCATTGAAACGACATATTGCCTAGGGATACACAGGGTCGGCGGCTCGTCATAAAGGCCTTTTTTGGCTTCCGCACCCCCACTCGCCACGTGGCCCAGTCAGACGAAGAAACCTCTTCAGTTTTCAAAAAGCCAGTTATTTTTAACCCGCTCATTTTTTAGGGCAAAATAGGCAAGTTAAAAAGGGGGGCAATGTAGGGATCCCTCCCTCTGGGAAACACGTGGCACGCATCTCACAGTGACACGTGGCACGTGTTATCAGCCGGACCATCATCATCTGGATTCCCCTAAGGATATGCATGATGCAGTTCTCACACCCGGACCACCTCAAGGAAAGGCAAATGACGTTTCAGCTTCTCCTATCCAAAGAAGAGCAAACGACGCTGGCAAAGCATAGACATCCGGACAACCTTCATAATGCATCCGCTCCACAATGCATCCGGATAATCAGCATGTGCCATCCGGATATAATCGTCCGGATCATCAATTAAAGTATAGCGAGTCTTACACGCTATCACAACAAACGACCATGACCCACATCCTGTCACCTGCAGAGTGAAAAGACAAGATGAAGTGACAGCAAGTCACTTCCCACGATCATTCTACACGATCACATCCCACGATCTCTGACAGCCGCATCACCTACCATGGTTTCTGACAGCCGCTCGTAGGGTGATGATGCTCCTACTGACGCCTATTATCATCATAACAACATAAAATATCTCCTCACCATTAATGAGAGGAACAGTGCTCATGAAGCTGTATATATAAGCCTTCACACAAAGAGGAAGGCGACCCCCTGGTAACCTCTTGATACCTAAAAAAAGGCCAATTGTTTTATATCTCTCTCTCTGACCATGGCTAACAAAACCATCGGAGGGTGCGTCCGGACACCCTGTCCGGATGTCTTCTTGCAGGTATAACGACTGGATCAAGAACCTTTGTGTGTTGAAATCACGTGTCCATCCATCTGCCAACCACGTGGATCGTCAAAGGCGCGAGGTAACAACAAGGTGATCTTATTGAAAACCTTTGATAATTTCATAGGTTATTTTCTAAGCACACGAGGGAAAAAGACAGGCCGGAAAATTTGACCTTTAATTTGATGAGATCTCTTTAAAAAATTTTGTCACAAGCTGATACTAAGGGCTCGAATTTTGTGACTGGGGGAATGTTTTTGTGCTGGTGGATTCTGATGAAGGTTCGAAGAAGTTGGAACTGAGACCATGTCTTTTGGCAAAAGTATCAGTCTTAATCATCGTTTACAAGGCATTGTGGTTTCTTAAACAATGAATATTTTGAATCATTGGTTTGGAATGCGATTGCCAATTGGGACCATTAGGTTGGGCAATTTTATATGTTCACAAGTTGATTTCAGCAGGAACTTGGCAAGGGAAGAAAAATAAATGATTTTTGTTTTTTGGATAAAAATAAATAAAATAAATTTAAAAAATGGTATGAATTTTATTTTTTATTTTTTATAACTCAATTAGACCTTCAAATTGACTTCGAGCCTATCTCTTGCTAATTTTATTCAGAGAAAAAATATTTATTTTTCTTCCCCTGCTAATTTCCTCCTATAATCAACTTGTAACAACCGATGGTCCCGTTGGCAATCACATTCCAAACCAATGATATAGAAGTTCTAAGATTTTATACAAGTATGTAGAAAGGGTAAATAGGTAATCCTCTTGAATTTAGGAATATTCCATGTCTTGCCAAAAAATTATTATTATTATTTTCCACTCCACACCATTCAAACCAACCTACAAAATTCAAAACTACCTTTCAACCAACCTTTGTTTTGATTATGATATTATTATTATTATTCTCGCCCTATTAATTCCAAATTCTTTTTCACTTCACTCGACAATCTCACTTCCAAGTCACATTTTTTTTCTTTTCTTTTCTAATCTAAAGCCTACAAAACTAATTTATTTATTCCAAACCTACAATTTATTTTTTTCTACCATAGATGTTGTTGTCAGCGCCCTGCAAAGGACGATCCTAGGCTGGTAAGAGGGGATCCATAAACAAAATAAAAAATAAAAAAAATACATTATTTAAATTTTCAAAATAAAAATAATAGTAATTGAATGTTAAATTAATGAAAAAATAAACTAAAATAATTTTTTTATTTAATGAAATTAAAAAATTTTAAATTTAAAATAAAATAAGAATAATTAAATGTTAATTTAATGAAAAATAAATTAAGATAAATATGCATTATATTGTTGTTATTTAATTAAATTTTAAAAATAAAAATTTGTGAAATTTTAAAATAAAAAATAGTAATTGAACATAAAATTAAAGAAAAATAAATTAAAATAAATAGTTGTTATTAACTAAATTTCAAAATTTCAAAATAATAATAATTGAATGTTAATTTAATGAAAAATAAATTCAGATAAATATGTATTATATCGTTGTTATTTAATTAAATTTCAAAAATAAAAAATTGTAAAATTTTGAAATAAAAAATAATAATAATGGAATGTGAAATTAATTATGAAAGAATTAAATTTCAAAAATAAAAAATAAAAAATAATAATAAGCTAGTTAAATTAATGAAAAACAAATTGATATAAACATGAGTTAATTAAATTTCAAAAATAAAAAATTGTAAAATTTTGAAATAAAAAATAATAATAATGGAATGTGAAATTAATTATGAAAGAATTAAATTTCAAAATAATAATAATAATAATAATAATAATAATAATAATAATAATAATAATAAGCTAGTTAAATTAATGAAAAACAAATTGATATAAACATGAGTTAATTAAATTTCAAAAATAAAAAATTGTAAAATTTTGAAATAAAAAATAATAATAATGGAATGTGAAATTAATTATGAAAGAATTAAATTTCAAAATAATAATAATAATAATAATAATAATAATAATAATAATAAGCTAGTTAAATTAATGAAAAACAAATTGATATAAACATGAGTTAATTAAATTTCAAAAATAAAAAATTGTAAAATTTTGAAATAAAAAATAATAATAATGGAATGTGAAATTAATTATGAAAGAATTAAATTTAAAAATAATAATAATAATAATAATAATAATAATAATAATAATAAGCTAGTTAAATTAATGAAAAACAAATTGATATAAACATGATTTAATTAAATTTCAAAAATTGCAAAATGTCAAAATTCCAAAATAAAAAATAATAATAATTGAACATAAATTAATAAAAATAAATTAAGATAATAGTTGCAATTTAAAAAAATAAAAACTTTATGAACATTAAATAGATTTTGAAAAAAGATTTTATTTATTATTATTTTTTAAAATATTAATGAATTAATTGTTATAGGTACTTAATTAATTGTCCCTCAGATTTAAAAAAAAAAAAAAAATCTTAATTGTCCTCGAGTAATTTCAAAACATTTTTTTTTTTAACCTTTGGCAACATCTATACAAAGTATAGCCTTCATTTACCCCTCAAGCATAATTATCCTTTTTAAATTTTCCTATAAACTCTTAAAAACAATAATCGAAAACATGTTATCAAGAGAAGATTTTAAAATTTTTAACTAAAACAAAAATTCAAAACAAAAATGCATAGGCAATTAATTCTCCTTCCATCAGAAAATAACTATGACGATTGCTAACAGGAGCAAGGATAAGATAGGAAATGAAAAATGACATTTTTCTACAAGAGGTGGTCGTGTTAGGTCCATATCCTTGTCTACTCTTCCCTTCTACCTCCATAAAAAGCACATGCAGTTTATGCAATATGATGGTGCCTAGCTATCTAAGAAAGCCCAAATCTCAATGTGCCTGAGGCCGAGCTATGTCTGGTCTCATCTTTAATCAATGATTTGATTTTTTTTTTTCAATAGATATAAAGGGAGTAGTATTCGTAACATAGGATCATGTCTACCCCCAATGGCACCATGCTTAACGTCTTTCTCGTGTTTCTTGGCTTCCTTGTTATGGTTCTCCTCCATCTTATTGATTGGAGGTTCCGAAGACTGGCAGATTCCGTGTTCCAAGCCTTCCCCAGAATCACCAAGGTGATTTTTGCAGTCCTTCTAGCATTTGGCTGTACATGTGAAATTAGGATCATGTGGGTCGATGATGATCTCTCTCCTGCTTGGACTGCTCGCCTCACCAACGCCATGCTATTTTTTGCTAATCTCTTGGTGGCGTCTTTGGCGTCTCTAGCGTTCCCGGATGCATTGCCTTCTCTTGGAAGGAGTTGTCAGAGGGTTGGCCAGAGAATCATCGGCAAACTTCACTCTCTCTTCACAAGAATCCAACAATTTGACTTGGGACGAGACCCTCCGGTTCTACCAATCACCAACATGGATACAGGTAACCCAGCCCCTAGCCAGAGGTACAAGTCCACAGTACTGAATCTTCCTTCCTCTTGTATTTTATGTACCACACGCCTATGATTGAGTCGTATTGGATTTCCTGGGTTTGCGTCACGACGGTCTAACAACTACTGAATGTATTTTTCTATGGGTTGAATAAATTGAGAGAAATAAAATATATATGGTGAAGTTTCAGTTCATGGCCTTTCAGATTAGACCATCATACCCTGGTTTAACATTCTGTCATTTTTTTGCCTCAAACTTGTCGACATGCAAATGGAGTATGTTAATCAAACAAGTTCATATCTTTTATTAACTAAATAGACAAGGAGAGTTGGTCCTAATATTTTGGGAGGAATTGGATCAATTATTGAGCCCAGGTCCTAATAAAATATCTTAATCTTATTCATTTTTTGAAATATTCCTTCTCTTAAACGGTATGCGTCCGAATGATTTTCACACGCATTATCTAATCCTTCTCATCTACCTTCCAAAATGAGGAACTATAATTCCCAATGGATAAGAGTGTTTGGTACTTGGGAATAGGAAACGAAAATGGGTATTTTCTTTTCATTTCTATTTTTTTTATAAATAAAAATAAATTTGATGATTATATTTATAATATTTGATGAACTTAGGAATTCAATATTAGAATGATCATTTATTTCTATTATAATATTTGTTAATAATAGAAATGAGAATAAAAAAAATTGACAATAATACTTTTACAAATAGCTTAAAGTATATATTTTTTATTTTTATTTAAAATATAATAATTTTTGAGAGTTTTTTTTTCTAAATAATAATACTAAAAAAAATAGTCATTATGATATGAAGAGACATCAAATTGATGAATGAAATCAATGATAAAATATTAATTTTAGATTATTTTATATTTTTTTTATAAGATGAACTTAGAATACCATTTATTTGTGATAAATTAAAATCCCACTTATAAGTGGGATTTGATTTTTTTTTGAATCATTTTTTATTTCATTCATACTTTTATAAAATTTATTCAAATATGAGAATGAGGGAAGGAAGGAATGATATGTCTATTATCACTTCTCATTCTCATGTACCAAATACCTAAAACTTTTTTACATTTTGAATTTTATATGGGATGCAAATAAAATAAAATAAAATAATTGAAAAATTGATCTAAATCAATTAAAATTGATCATCATATTTTTAAACTGATAAAAATCGAACGAAACAATTATTATAAGATTATTCAATTTTTGATAAATTCTTTTATTAAATTACATTTAAGTAATTTATTGTTTTTTAATATGATTAAATTAATGTCTAAATATATTTATTGTATTATTGACCAAAAGATTTAAATATGTTTACAATTTTAAATTTAAGTTAATTCTAATTAACTTTAAAAACAAGTTGTACTAGAAAATTAAATTAACTTGTGTTTGATCATATAAACCGCATCAGTGAAAGATGATGGTTGATTTGATTAATTTTTTTTTTTAATAGAAAGACGGATTCAACCATGACTCTTCACATGACTTTAAGGCCAAAATAGATTTTTTAAGAAAAAAGTAATCACAGTTGTTGGCGTCATCAAATGATCGTCATGCACTTCACATGTCCCATGACATCATCAAATGATGCTATAGTCTTGGATTGACAATGAAGGTAAGACGCCCTTGTTGACTTGTTGGCGATTCTATACTCCGATTGTGTTGACAAACAAATATGGTGTTTGTTTTTTGGCTTAATAGAAAAAGCTAAAATATTTGACTTTTTCTATTCAGTTAAAAGTAACTTATTAACATCATCCAACATAATTAAAGTGAACTTGTTATCAATATGTTCAATTTAGTTATATTAAATGATGTTAACAAGTTACTTTTAGCTAAATAGAAAAAGTCAAATATTTTGGTTTTTTCCATTCAGCCAAAAAACAAACACCATCTAGTCATTTTTTTCTTCTTTCTTTATTATTAATTGAAATGAAGTACTTCTCTTTAGTTGTAGATAAAGTCCTTTTAAGAGAAGATTTGAGCATAAAACACTTAAATCTATTTAATAAAAATAGTCTTTTTACCATCCTACCAATCTTCTACCATCGTAGCCGTTTTTCACATTCATGTAACATTTTTCCTTTCCTTTTATTTTATTTTGTAATGGATTTATTTATTGATTTTTATTGTTATAGAAATTTTGATAGCCATCTTGTAATAAGTCTCCTTTTATTTTGTTTTATAATGCATTTATTTGTTGTTGTAGAAATTTTAATAGTTTATTTGATATAATACTAGCTTTAATTATTATTTTGCAAAAATAAAAAAAAAATTATTTTACTTATTGAATTTATCTCCTATAATTTTTGTAAAAATATAATTAAAAATATAAATTAAAATTAAAATTTAAAATAGAAGATTATTCTATTTGATTGAATTCATTGCAACCCTTTACATGCACATTAACTTCAAAAATAATAATAATGTTTGTTTTTTTTTAGGAACAGGAGAAGATAGAGAAATTAAAAAACTAAAAGTCATAAAAAAAAAAATTCAATATTTTTTTTTCTTTCTTTCTTTTTTAATTTTCTCACTATTAACTAATATTGATATGAAAATATTTAAATATGATTTTCCTTTGAATTACATGAGTTTCTTTGAATTCTTTTTTTAATTTCTCTAAAAATTGTCTTTATTAGGAACCTCGAATTGCTTCATTCTCATGCCCTGAATTGAATAGATACATGCAATCTACCCAAGGCCTCTAGATCCTATGCAACCGAAGCAAAAGTAACATTCTTAACATTCTAAAATCTAGATTTAATGTTTTAGAAAACTTTAACTATGATTTGGAGGTTCCCAAATCAGTTTCCTACAATGAAAAAGCCTAAATAGTCTAGAGGTCTCATACATTTAAGATTTTCCACTTGATGACTTAAACCATGATTTTGGAACTTCAAAGTGTAGACTTAGGAAGAGAGGATTCATAGTCTCTCTCTCTCTCTTTCTCTCTCTCTCTCTCAGACACACACACACACACTCTAGAGGTGAAAGACGATTGTCAAAAGTCTTAGGGTGTCACACTCACACTTTTATGGTGTCTTTATTAAAAATACTTGTTGTTACTAGTCTCTATTAATAGTGAAACAATTTATAAAGATATATGATCACTTTAGGGTGTCACCCATAGGTCAAAGCCTCTTATTGACCTTGACATAAACTCAATATCATCTCAAGGTTGAGAAGTCCATGCAGTATAGTAGCTTAGGAATCATGACAACTCATAGCCTTACATCATAATCCACCGTAGGTCTTGTCCAGTGTACATCATATACATTAGTGCACTCACCATGGGAAAACCATCTTAGTGTCCAAGACAAGTCATCATTCAAATTAAAAGGTAGTGTATTATAGTCTCAAATGGATTGCCCAAATCTATGAACCAACTATGGACTACTCATCACTTTGCAAGGAACTCAGGACTTCGATCTTTTGTGCAACTCCCAATGCACCCAAATTATGTACAATGCAAGTGATGTGGGCATGTATGCTCAAATAACCAATTAATGCAAATGAAATAATAAATGGGAAACCCAAAAACATGGATAAATAAACTTTATAAATGTATCTCAATTTGTTACATCATGTCATGCTTTCTAAGGCTCAATCCCAACAATCATTAATTAGTTAAATAGATTCTAAATCAAACAACACTTGATACATAAATTTATTAATTTTTAAGAATAGTTTGAAAATTGATTCAATTAGTACTACAAATTCATGGAACTTAAAATCAATCCAATTAACATTAGAAAGCTATGTACCAAAATTCATTTTGAATAACTTTACTAGGTTCTTTTGACATATGAATTTTTTATTAGAAAAATAATTTTTAAATTAAGTAAGATTTAATGTATTGGATTCATCAATGAGTGTAATAATTTGTTTTAAAATAATTTGAAACTTAAAGAGTAACCTAATTAATACCATAAATTTATGAACCTCCAGAATAAGACTATTGTTTCTTCTCTACATAGAATACATTCTTCTATTTTTTTTACTAAACAAATAAATTTCAAATCAAATAATACTTAATGTGTTGGATTTATCAAGTCTAATATTTTTTTTTATTTAAAAAAATTGAAACTCAAATAATAACCCAATTAATACTAGAAATTTATGGATCAAAGTTAGTCTAGAATGACCATATTTTTCGGATTTTTTTTCCTAGACAAATAGACTCAAAATCAAACAAGACTTAATAATAATAATAATAATAAATATTTGTCAATAAAACAAGTTATAAAATTTATGATTATTTAATTATTTATAAAATATATTTATTTTAATATAATTAAAAATAAATAAATTAAAAAAAAAAAGTCAAACGACGAGAGGTGGGTTAAATAAATTTTCACACAATGAGTTGATACTATCTTTAATGATAATAGATATCTCGGTATGGTTGAGTATATTCCTTTTCTATTGCTAATAGTATTTTCCTTTGTAATTAATGGAATTAAGTGTCACAACAATTTTTCAACTTTGAGCTCCTATTATAAAGGCAAAGAATAGGAGAAATGAGAATATCAAAGGGAGAATTGTGTTTCCACCCCAGTTGGGTTGGATAATTGAGTTAAAGTCCTCCTATCAGCTATAATTGATTATAAGAATATGAGATAATAATAGATAAAAATATCCTTTTGACTTATTTTTATCTTTATTCTACCACTTTTTACATATCACCATCAACAAATTCTCTTTTATTTAACCATTTTTGGATGTTTCTTTGGTTTTTTTTTTTTTAACTCTTTTATAAGTAATTAAAAAATTAACATTATTTTATATTTTAAAATTATAAATAAACAAAAATTATATTGATGATTTAAAAACTATTTTGGAAAATACTTTCTAAAAAAATGTTAATTTAAATAAATAAAAATTATCTTTTACATTTTCGAAGTAAATAATTTAATGATTAAAATACTATTTAAAATAAATATATTCACTATTTTCTTTTCTTTTATACTAAAAAGTATATTAAAGTTTTCTTTGTTGTATTATAAAATAAAAAGTTCAAAAAAAATTTGAATCTTCTTCTTTCCTTATTTTAAGAACTTTTTAAACATGACTTTTAGTAATAAGTTATATGAAATGTTATAAATTTGTTTAATAAGGATTTTTTTTAATGATTTGAATTAATTGAAAATTTATCAAAATAAGAAAAAGAAAAAGAAAGAAAGCGGATGGATGAAAAGTTTTTATTTTAAATATCCAATTAAAATGTTTTCATGTCTAGTTTGGTACTATTTTTTCATATGAAAATAATAAAAAGACTTAAAAGAGTTTGACCATAAATCATACACTTTATTTAACTCCCACATGAAAATTCTAATACTTTCCACAGTAATAATGTTTGGGAAAAAAAATTTGACCCTAAGTCATCCACTATTTTCTCAACCAAACATTAGAAACATGGTTAACACATCTACATGAACACATAAACTTAGAGGGATATGGAATTTGTGTCATTATACAAAGGTATTACACTAACTGTACAATGAAAATGTACTAAGTGTACAAGGATGTACAAGACTACCCTTTGTGAAATATCATAATCGATTATAAACCACTCCATTTTATTTTCCTTGTCACCCAAGGATTGTATACCCATGGCATACACTTCATTTAACTCTCATATGGAAATTCTAATGTTTTCCCCAATAATGATGTTTGGGGAAAAAAATTTGACCATAAGTCATCCACCCTTTTCTCAACCAAACCATTGAAAATATGATTAACACACCTATATGAACACATAACTTAGGAGGGATATGAAATTTGTATCACTGTACAAGATTACACTAATTGTACAAGGAAAATGTGACAAGTGTACAAGGGTGTACAAAACTTCTAATAGGTTTTGTACGATTTTTAAACAACTTGAGCTTGACATTAAAGCGATTATCAATAGTTTTTTTTTTTTTATAACCAAACTATGCCATTAAGACCTATGAGAAATAATGCACAACATATTTATTATTTTGTAAGTAAGAAACAAAAAAATATTTGCTAAGGTGTTTAAAAAATATTTATCATATATTCCATAAGTTTGAAAAAAAAAATTTAATGATGTCTAATTTGCAAGTTAGAACAAACAAAAAATACTAATATTTTATGAGGTGTTTAAAAATTGTTTAATATATATGAGAAATAATGTAAGTTTGAAATAAAAAATAATTTTTATTATATATTATGTAAGTTTGAAAAAAAGAATAAAATTTTTAACCATTTATCTTTCATGTTCAATTTGTTAGAAAAAAAATGATTGTTAAATCATTCAACTTAATCCCACTAATAAATAGGTGAGAGAAGGGTGATAAAGTTAAAGAAAGAATGAGAAATGTGGGAGTAGCGGTAGTTTTTTCATTTAATAGTCAAGGGTATTTTAGGGATTTTTTAAAGACAATATCCTTTCTCTCAATTTCTACTATTTCATTGGGTTTTGATTTTAATTATAGGTGATAGGAGGAACATAGCTCAATTATCTAGCCCAAGTGGGATGGAAACACAATTATCCTGATATAAAAAATACAAAGAGAAATGTGGGATTCACAAAAAGACAAGGGTACATTTAGATATAGGAAAATATATATTATGAAATTTCCACAACCCAAATGTGTATAAAAAGAGATCTCAACCCTAATTTGATTTGTATAAATCAAAGCATATTATGGTAGGAGAAGCGAAACTTCTTAAAACATGGTCCAGTCCTTTTGCTTTGCGGATTGTCTGGGCTCTCAAAATCAAAGGCATAGAGTATGAAACCATATTTGACCATCTCTCCAACAAGAACGCTTCATTTCTCCCCTATAATCCTATCTACAAAAAGGTTCCAATTCTTATACACAATGGAAAACCCTTAGCTGAACTTTAAAAAAGGGAAAGAGTAGGAGAAAGCTATGGTTCCAGCCGTGGAGAACTTCAAGTTCTTGGAAAAAGAGTAGAAGTAAAAGAAGTTCTTTGGCGGAGAGACCATCGGGTTTGTTGATCTTGACTTGGTTGGCTTGGTAACTTGATCACCATATTGGAAAAGATTGTTGGTTCGAAAGTTGTGGATGGGAAAAAGTTTCCATTGTTGTCCGCATGGATGCGAGATTTTGTAGATACTCCAATCATTAAAGACTACTAGCCACCTCGAGATAAAATGATTGTCAAATTCCAAGCCCTTTGTGATGCCACCATTGCAGCAATGACAACAGTAGTAGCATTTAAATGAAGCTCTAGGGCTCATAGATTAGAACAAATAAGAATCAAATGACCATGCCATTTTTCATGTCAATTTTGTGTTCGAGTGTAGGGAGGGATCTACTGCTCTTCTTCTTTCCTAATGAAGAACCCCTTAAGGAACTATTATGGCCATAGTTTCTATGAACACACCTCCTTAGGATCATCCAAGGGGACACATTGTCTCAATCCCAAGAGATATCATGGTGCCTCTATTAAGAATACCTATTGTCATCAACTTCCATCAACAATAACCCAATCCATAATGAATATATGATTAATTTACGATCTCACCCATAAGTCAAAGTCATTGCTAACTTTAGCACAAACTCAATATTCTCTCAAGGTTGAGAGATAACACAATAAAGCAGCTTGGTGAGGTCGTGACTTCTTGATAACCTTAAATCATGACTCATCGTAGGTCCTATCCAATGTGTAACCATACACACTAGTGCACTAGCCATGGGAAACCCATCCCGATAGCCAAGACTAGCTATCCCTCCAATTAGAAGGTGGTGGTGCATTATAACTTCTAATGGATTGCCTAGACCCATGAACATGTTGTAAACAAGCCATCTATTTGTAAGCAACCCATGCCTTAGATCTTCTGTGCAACTCCTAATGCGCCTAAGTCACGTATAATACAAAAGATGCAAGCAACAATGCTCATAAAGTATAATACATGGAATGAGGATAGATAAAAGTGAAACTAGAACATTATTAAATAAATAATGAAATCCAAATTTATTACAGCATGTCATGCTTTTAAGGGCTTTATACTAACAAGTTTTTTTAATGAAAACCCTAGGGAGATAGCTACAAAAGCTTTTCATGAAAACTTTCATTATCCCTCTGGTGATCTTTTGAAAACAAGAGAATTTTATGAACATATCCTTGTGGATACTAGATCGGTTAAAATTAAGCATAATCCTGATAAGTATAGCAGCTTGGAATTGACATTTTCTACTGGCCATATTTTCAAAATTCTCACAGTTAAGTAGTGGGGTGGGAACCCTAATTTTTCAAAGGAATTCTCTAAGCCTTCAAAACTAAGTTTTTCAACAATTGGGATTACCAACGAGCTTGGTTTAATGTATTTTTTTTTTATCCAAAACAAGGACTTCTATCATTCATAGATGTTCGATTTCCCATATAAGCATCAACTTTCCTTTCTGTTTTGGTTCCACAATTGGTAGACTTTATTTTGGACCAACTATTAAGATTATCCCAAAACCCATCTTAGATGGCTTTAAGCTATTCAAAAGTTCATTTGTTATTGATTACTACTCACAAAGTGCATTTTTATAAGCTTAAACTTAATTGTATTAAGCACTTTTGAGTAGTAGTTAGACCTTTATACCCCATTTGTCATGTTAAGGACCTAGCAAATGTTACTCTCCAATTTTTGGTAAGTTTTAGTGTTTCTGGTAGCTTTTTGGATCACTGAAACAGGCCAAGATTGAGGGAGAGTTTGGAGCACATGAAGAATCCAAGCTTTGGAGCACTTCAAAACCCCTTGGCAAACTTGGAAAGGGGTTGCCAAAGCTATCAGTAGCAAAATGGAGGAAAACAAAGCATTTCACAAGGCAAAAACATCAATTTCGCAAGGTATGCCAAAATTTGGCAAGGTGTGCCAAATTTTGGCAAGGTGTGCCAAATTTTGGCAAGGTGTGCCAAACTTTCGCAAGGTGTGCCAAATTTTCACATGGTATGCGAAAATCACTTCGTGTGCACCAACCTTCGAGATCTTTCTCTAGAATTGTAAATTTTCCTTTTTACTCCTTTTGTAATAGATAAATGACATTAGGGTTTGTTTAGGAACTATAAATAGGGGTTGGAAAACCTCTCGAACGATGCTTGATGTTAGATATTTTGTAAAGACGGGAGGTTTCTCTGCCTTTCCTTCTCATTTTTTCTTCACTTTCTCTCTAGCCAAACACCCTCTGAGGATGATTTCTCAGAGGATGAGTAGCTAAGTTTCACGTTTCTTGGAGTGACGGAAGCTAGGTAAAGGACCCGGATGCAAAAGTGGGAGTTTTCCTTGCTTTAAACAAAGGTAGTTGTGTATCATTAATGGTTTATATTTCAAGTTTCAGCTTTAATCCCTTAGAATCACCTTGAATGGCCAATACTTGGTAAGCTTTTAGGATTCTATGGATGCTTATTGCTAGATCCATGGATGTCCATTAGTTATCAAGTACGAGCCATTGGAAGGTGGTTCAAGGTGAGGGTCTTTAGTGTTTGAAGCCATTAATGGGAAGCAACTACCATTTTTCAAGAACCCTTTGGATCAAAACTTATTTGCTAAATACACATCTGGTTCGGGAGATAACCATCCTTTATGTTATTGTTCCCAATGCGAGGAGAAGATCCGGAATTTCCCACTTTGTAACAGGAACTTGATCCTAGTAACCTATAGCTCCAAGAGACTCTTTTTTGTAGTAATTTCAATTGTTTATGTTTAATTAACTTAAAATCAACCTTTCCAATCAATCTTATTTTCATTAAAAACTAACTTTCCAAAAAGAAAATCACCATTTCTCATTTCATTAATGTTAAGTGTACAAAGAAAACCCATCCCTGTGTATGATCCTAGAGCCACTATGCTATAGTAGCTTTGTCTTTGCTACCCTAGTATAAGGTGTTGTAGGTTTTATAAATGTTTCGATAAACACCCGACTAGGCATGAATCAATTATCCCAAGAGAACTTTAAGCTTTTCCCCTATTACTATTCTTTTTTAACGAGTTTGGTCTTGTTTGGATAGTCTAGTGGGACTATATCATTATTGCAGATGAATCAACGACCTTTCTAGCCCTCGGAATGACATTTAAGACTAAATGGTGGAATGCTTTAAAAAATGATGCCTTTGTGCATACTGTTAAACAATATTTTCTAAAGCATCCATCACAAGCTTCAACATCGGATGACATGTCTTAGTTTCTTCTTAAGAAACAACAACTTTAAGCCATGCTTGTTGTAGCCAAAACTCCTTAGGAATTTCAAAAAATCCTTGACAAAAGTAACTCAAGTTTTTCTCAAGAGAACTCTTATGTTGAATTAGATGATTCTACCTCAGAACTACCTTTCGGATAATGGTGATGGCTGCGAAAGCATCCTTCCTCCCATTAGGAAATCAAAATAAGCATTTTCTTCACCATTTGAAGACATTCAGCTAAGTCTGTTTAAGCTTATTGTTTGCTTTGGGATTCTCTACCGATAGCTTTAAGATTGTTCAGCACCAAAAGTAAGCCTGTTCCCCGCATGTGAAGTTATAGTTAAGTCTTTGGTCAAAAGTAGTCAGAAAGCACACAGTAATCCACCCAATGTAAGAGTCAAATGTCAAAAATTAAAAATGTTACAGTAAAAGTCATTTTTACTATTCACATTACATATGTTTACTATTCACAACTGAAGTCATCTCTCCATTGTAAGTTATTATTGGAATTTCATAAATAATTATTAATATTTACATAAAAATAAAATAAATATACAAATAGTCACTATTTTAATATTATTGAATATACAATATCCTAAATTATTACTGAATTGAATAAATTAATTTTTTTTCATTAGTGTGGACCCCGTATTTCGGCTCATGCGTTTCCCACTCGATGGCGAAACTCACTTTTTATTTTGAAAAATTGATTTTATTGATTATAAAAATGACTTGGAGTCACCACTTATTTTTGTTTTATTTTTTTAAAAGGGTAAACAAAATAAGAAAGAAAAACCCTAAGTGTGACTCCTTATTTTGGAAAAGGCGGTCTGCAAAAAACCGGATCGGGTTCGGGGGTCAGGTTACTTATCGGGAAGGTACGGTGCGGACCGTAGCACCCCTTTAAGCCCTTAAAGTCGGGTCTCTACTAATAAAATGAAGCAATCATGGAAATTGATGAGGAAAACAATGAATACCCGAAACTATCATACACATAGGAGAATCAAAACATGTATATGGAAATACCGGAATGGGAATAGATACGTACTTGGGTGACGAGCCACAATGCGCTTATCAAAAAGTGAGGTTAGTGCACAATTAAAGAATAATTTCAAGCATGTCATAGGGCATAATAGAAACAATCATGCATGACAACTAAATCAATCAGTTATAAAGTCGCATATGTCGGGCTCCCACCAATACCCATTTATTTTGCATGGACCAAATCCGTAAATTCCATTATTCAGAATTACAAAATTTGATTCTTTGCTTATTTCAAAACATTTTTAAAACAGAGGAGCAGAAGATTGTTTTGAAGACCAGAATGGAATTAAGCTATTTGAGAAAAATCGGATTTTTTTTTTAAATTTAGTTGAAAAATTGGAATCTCGAATATCACTAGAAAATTGGAGTTTTAAAGTTTATTTGAAGATCAGACTTTTAGAGATTGAATGTGAGAATGAGAATTTTTAGAAATTGAATTTGAAAGAGGTTGGAATTGTGAAAACGATTTGAGGGTTCGGGATCTTAAAGAAAGATTAAGTTGCGAAAATTGGGACTTTGGGAGTTGAATTTTGAGAGAAATCAGAATCGCAAGTTATTTGAGAAATAGAAATTATGAAAGTTGATTTATGAAAATTGGAAATCTCGAAAACCATTTGAAGACGGACTTTATAGAAATAACGAATAAGATGATAAGGATAATGATAATAATAAGTAGTGGGATAAATACGGGAATTGGAGCATGGGAAACTGAAAATTAAGTTCGGAGATTGGACAATTGGAGTTTCAAATAGCTAAATTTAGAAATCGGAATTTTGAAGAATTAGACCTTAATGATTGAGATTTTTAAGAGAAATAAATAGGTAAATATGGAATAATGTTATTAATTAATCAAAACGATATTTAGACGGATGAATAGTGAATAGTGGGATTTTTGAAAATAAAGGTTAAACTTGGAAATCCGGTTTTGAAAAGTTGAATTTTAACGATTGAAATAAATAAATGAACGAATATGGAATAACGATACTTATTAACAAAAATAATGTTCAAATGAATAAAATAGTAGAATTTTTCTAATTGAAAATTTGAATTAGGGCGTTGGATTTTTAAAGGATACGACTTTGAATAAATAGGGAGGTATGGGATTATAATACTAATTAACGAGAATAATATTTAGGCGAATAAAAATGGGTAGTAGAATTTTTGGGATTGAAGTTTTAATTCACGAATTGGATTTTTGAAGAATTGGGTCTTATATAAGTAAATAGATGTGGAACAAGAATCCTAATTAACAAAAATAAGATCTAGACGAATAATGAAATTTCTGGGATTGAAAAGTGAATTAAGACATAGGGTTTTCGAAAAATTGGACTTTGAATGGATATGAAATAATGATTTTAATGGATGAGGATAAAATTTAGACGAATTGTAGAATTTTTAGGATTGAAAATTAAATTATGACATTGGATCTTTTTAAAGGATTGGATTTTGGATAAATAAACTAATATAGGATGATAATACTAATTAACAAAAATAATCACTTAAAACAGAATGAAAAGAATAGTGGAATTTTTATGGGTATGAAAATTAAGCTAGGACATCGGATTTCTGAAGGGTTGGATTTTTAAAATAGTAGGTAAATATGGGATACTAATTCTAATGGATGATAATGAGATTTGAACTAATTATTGAAGAATTAAATTAAGACACATGATTTTTTTGAAAGCTTTAGACTTTAAATAGCTAGATAATATACAGTAATGATTCTTAATTGATGAAAATGGGATTTAAACAAATTATTGAAAGATTAGATTAGGATATGGGATTTTTCAAGGATTAGGATTTAACTTTGATGACTGAGATTTTTAAAAGATGACAAATAGATACATGTGAAATAATAATTAACAATTATAATGTTTAAGCTAGTGAAATTGAATAGTATTGATTTCGAGATAAAAATATAATTAACAATAATAATTCGTCTTTAAGTTTGAGTTAACTAAGTTGGTAAAAAAAAAAAAAAAGATAAAAAAAACAATGAATGAATGACTAAATTTTTCTTTTTTAAAAACTTATTTAGACATGAAACAGCCAAATGGGCTATCCTGAAATGGGTAGGGCCCATGAGAGTGGTTAGTTTTGAGGAGCAATGAGGCTCCCCACCAATATGCTGGGCTGGGCTCCAATTTAGGCCCAAACCCGTCACCATGGGCAAGCTTAAACCCATCACAAATACATACTTCATCACAACCCACTTCTTCTCAAGCCATCCATTTACATGCTTGGGCTGGACTTCTAAACTCAAGCCCAATATTCATCTTCTCCATAGCTCACCCCTCTAAACGCAATATCATCCTCAGAGGGAGCCTTCGCCACCGGCGGCAAGATAGAGAGAGGAGCTGTGGAGGCGGTTCGGCGGCAACCAGAAGGTGCAGCCGTCAAGGTGGCTGGTGCAAGTGATGGCGGCTGGAGAGGCGAGCAAGCGGCTGGTGAGGCGAGCAAGCGCCTCGCCGACGTGGTGCGCACATCAAGGAGATGCAAGGAGGGGCAGCAGGCGTGCTTGGACTCCATGCGTGCAGAAGGGTGGCTTTGGGAGTCCTTGTGGAGACGGGTATGGCGGTTAGAGGGAGAAAGAGGTGATGGGGAAGATAGGTGAGGGTGACGGCCATGCATGGGACGTGGGTGTGCAGATATGGGGCTGTTGAACAAAAAGGGACTGCTGGGGATATGCGTGGCAACAGCCTTTCGAGTGCCAGGGACGTCCGCTTGGAGGGCAGGGTTCGAGTATGGATCCTTTAAGGCATTCTCGACTTCGGGGTTGGCATTCTCTCTGATAAGAAAACGTCTGGGCAACTGATTCCTCAGGTTCAATGGGTCCAGAACCCCTTTTATCGATTTAAATCCTTTGCACGGCTTCCCTTAGATGGACATATGAAACAGGGGAAAGAGAGGAAGCTACGAGAAAATAAAAAGAAGGGCCCCAACTAGCCAAAACAACTAAGGCAAACAAACCTATGTTTCGCGCTTGGATCCATGGTCTCGAGATGGGTGGGATTAACGAAGCAAAGAGAAAAAAAAGAAAACAAGAACAAAGCATGTATGCAGAGGACTAAATTTAACCAAAGCAGGCAAATAATGGTTTTGGACTAGAACTAAGAAAACGTCAAGAAGGATAGGAGAATAATGGAAGGTGAAAGACATGAGGTGCGTACCTGCAAGTGGACTCTCTACCAGCCAACACCAGCTAGGCTTCAAGCTCCTTCCTTTTCGTTCTTGCTCCCCCCTGTGAAACAATCCCTCAACTGCTGCCCGAAATTCTTCCTCTTTCCGTTTTTTTCATGTTCTCCCTCTCTTTTCCTCCCCCTCTCTGGAGATCTCCTTTCCGCTCACCCCCCGCAAGTCATGGACCTGTTGCGCTATTCACCACCTCAGCAGGTCAGGAGCTCCAACCACCACCATGGCTCCAGTCACCTGCTGCACTACGTGTCTCCAGCAGCTCGCCTCAAGAAGTTGGTCCCCCTCTCCTCTTCTGCAAGAAGCTGTTGTCCATCCGGGTGCAACATGAGGGGTCTACAATTAGATATATTAAATAATATATAAAAAATTTATTATTTTTAATTAAGATAATAATATAAAGAAAATTTTAAAACAATTTAATCATTATATTATTCTTTTTATCTGCACTATACATATAGTACCGTCACGAGGGTATACACGTGGCAACTCACTTTTCCCCAAACTCATACATATGGAATATCGATGAGAGTATATGAGCCGAACATCCTGAGAGCAGAGAAGGGAGAAGAACGGGAGAAGAGAGGGAAAGGCCTGGTCTACGAGAAAACGGCAAAAGGGGGGGATCGGGTAGGTCCATCTGAAATTATTGGTTGAATAAATTTCTGTCTGCTGAAATATGTCTCCATCTCACTCTTTACCATTCCTTGATTTTGTTGAGGAGATCAGCTCGTTTCTAATTTAGTGTTTTTTTTTTTTTTTGAAAGGGTTTTTTGGAACAGATCCGATCCGAGTTTCCATAACCCAATGATATCGATTCATGGCGTGGGAATCAATCTTTGACAACAATGGAATCTCATGACTATTCACCCTGCCGCTTTGATCAACATTGTGGGAATCAACCATGGACGGTAACAGAATCATGCCCATCTACCTTATCCCCATTCTCTCCCTTCTCTTATGCTCCTCGACCTCATGGATAGGTCCGATCTGTATTTCAAGCCCACCCCATACCCACCGAGGTGGCTGTTGCTAGCTTTAGCATTTGTCTTGGTATTCGGAATTGAGTTAATCTTCCACACTTGTCGAATCCGTCCTACTTGTGCTGCCGTCCCCTGCACTACCATGGTGTTTTGTGCCTCCAGCTGATTGGCTTCATTGGCATCATGGACAAGCTTGAGACTATTAACAGGTATGCGACAATGCACATGAGAATAAGCCCCTCTACTTTTACTCCTAACCACCGACCACTATGGGTACACATTATAGAGCACCTATTGCTGCAATTTCACAGGTTTCTTGTCTGTTTCGCCGGAATTAACTCTGATTTTAGTTTTTGTTGTCTTGGCTATATAATTAAATACGTAAAGGAATTGATGCTTAGTACTTTTCAGAAATCAAACATAGCCTTAGTATTTTTTTCTTTGCTTACACAAACATAACCTTAGTGATTTGAAAGGAAGTTAATCACTAAAGGTTGGATTACTAAGGAGAATTTACGTTGTTTTAATGTAGAGTTTCTACTTGTGTATATAGCCCTTAATGATCCTCAAGGACCATATATTCTCTATAATGTTTGTATATCTTTATTCATGATCGACTCAATTAGATTTATAAGTAGATGTGGGATTCTGACACAATCTCCTTGGCTTCAATGTTACCACTGTGAGCTAGAGGCAAAGAGTGTGCAACCTCCCATGTTCAAGGACTCTTGTATGCACCCCATCAAAGAAAAGACAAAAATACAACAAAAGATCAGGACTAAGACCTAACGACAAGGGTGTTTTTCTCTAGCCAAATCTGAGGAGTCCCCTTTCATGCAAGGCTTTGCATTTTTACCTAACAAAAAATTCTTTTGAGAAATAGAAAACTTAGTTTAATTTAAATATGAAAACTGTGAGTGCTTCAAGTTGATTGACAATTCAGGATCAAAACTCCTACATATATATATATATATATTCCTAGTTCAGTTCTTTCAAAATCTCCCTCAGATTAATTACTTATTCAAAGTTAATGGTGCTTGCAAGGTTGTTAGAGGTGAAGGTAAATGGTTTGAGGTTGTAGATGAACAAAATTTAACCAATGCAGTTTTTTTTGTTCTTTCTTTTTTTTTTCTCTTCTTATTATGGTTACCTTGGTTAAATTTTGTATAACAGATCAAGGGTGTTAGAAAGTGCCATTTTTTAGCTTAGTCTTTTTTACTCTATTTGTAATTTGATCTAACCTCAAGTTCAATTGATCCATCTTAATAAAACCTATCCCTATTTTGAGTTGAGAAACATGCTTTCTATGAAAAAGGGAGTTGATTAATCTTGTCATACCATCTCTTTTCTCATTTTTGTCTTGGGATTGGGATAAAACCCTTTGTTCTTCATTGGGCATCAAGAAGCTGCTAAGATCAAGCTTGTTGGTAACTTTAAGTGTATTCCTAATGAAGAAAGTGCATGGTTGAAGTTGGAAGGTACTAGTTAAGTTTCTAGAAGAGGATTGATATACTTGAGTTAGGTAAAACCTTGTTTTTAGTTATTTTTCTTTGTAATAATTTAAAATGCCATTTTATAATTTCAGGAGTATTCTGGGAATCAAAGCACAAACCTGTCAAGGTCACAGGTGATGTTTCCCATGGCAGCAAGAGCTCAAGTAAGAAGACTTATGCCCCTAAATTCAGAATGTGACTAATATTTTTCTAAGCTGATCAGCGTTAGGGAAATGCTTACTCTAAAGTTATAATTGACTCTAAATTTGTAATTGAGATCATATCTTCTCAAGTAAATGAGAAATCCATCATTTTTACCCCTTAACTAGTTAGTCTCACATTTGGAAATTACTAGATGAGAAGCTAGAATATGTAGTATCTTAATTCTAGTGAATTTGATTATATGAAGGGAATTTTGTTGATAAGACCTTGTTTGTTGCCTTTGGCCTAGGTGCAACAATTATCTCATGGGACTTTGTCCATTTGGATTTTTAGATTCAAAATTACAATTATCAGAACCTCAATTCTGTCATATTCCAAGTGTTTTAGGGAGCTCATGCTCTCCTTCCTTCATGCAGAAGAATATTTGGACATTGGGCATTGATCCGACCATTGAGAAGGTGATTTTATTAAGTCAATTTTTGGTCCTGAGAGAACAGTGGACAATGTTGGTCCTCCAAAGATTTGGTCTAATGGAAGGGCTTTGATTTCAGTGGAAAAGGAGTGAGGGGGAAAGTTGTGTGTAGAAAAGGGCGTTGAAATGGAGAAATTATTTAAACAACTACAATAAACAATTAATTTTTGTTCTACATTCATGTTCTGTTATACTTTAGGTCATGTTGTTCATTTTCTTTTAGTTGTATAATTGATGTGTAAGTTGAGTATTTCGAAGACATGGGCTAATTGATACCATGAGCCTTGATCCTATTGGAGAAAGCAGACTCGATTGGTAAAGCAAAATACATTTGCTTTAAATTTTTCCTTTCCAAAGAATGTTGGATTTTCTGATATCCAGGATATCTGATTCATTGTTTTCTGGTGTATCTGTTTCGCATTTCATAATGCAGGTAAAGAGAATTTGAGGAAAAGTTTGAGGTGTTAGTCATAGAGGTTGGAGTTCCAAAATCACCTTTTACCTGTACCTGGCTCCCAAATGTTTGAAATTATGCGTCTTTTTACATCATATAGAATGGGTCGTCATCATGCATCCGGGAACAATAGTGATGCCAAGAAAGCCAGTGAGAGGGAACCAGAAACCACCAAGGCAGTACAGAGGAGAGCAGCAGAATAAAAATGGAAGGTGAACTCAGTTCCGAATGCCAAGACAAATGCTAATAAGCTAACAGCAGCCACCTTGGTGGTTATGGGGTGGGCTTGAAATGCAGAGTTTGGCTTATTCTGGAACTTAAACTCGATGAGGTCAAGAAGCATGGGAAGGATAAAGGTAAGAAGGTCGAGAATGACGTTTTGTGCAGTAGAAATATGATTATGTTGTTGTAATGTTGTTGGGTGGATTATGTTGCTGTAATGTTATTGGAGGTTAATTCCCAGAATGTTCAAGGTAGCAGAGTGAATAGCATAGCATGGTTGTGTTCTGGACATTTGATTTATCTCTAACATAATTGTTTCTCATCTCTTTGGAAAAGCAAATGAAAGAATATTTGTAAATGAACCAGTTCGTGACTCCTGCCATGAACCTCTAGAGTTAACTAACTAGAATGAATGAGATTAAGATTCATGTTGTATTTCATATCATTCTGGGTTCGTGTGCAGGTGGAATCTTTGAATAAGAGCGCTTCTTCTTCCCTATTGAATAAGAGCCCATTATGGATGAGGGTCCCCTTGATATTGAATTCCCTGAAATGAGATCTAGTAGAGAATTCCTCTTTTTATAATTGGGAGAAGCCACATTTGTTATTGCTCAATTTCTTTGAATAAAGGTCCAGTGAAACAGAAGCCGTCAGACGGTCGACAAAGACCGCCATCTTTTCCCCACATTTTGCTGTTTTGCCCCTTCCTAAATTAAATTCCTGAAAATTTGTTTTTTACTTTCCCATCTTTCTCTCTTATTAAAATTATTTGTATATAAATCTTGCGATTAGTCAATTTTTTAGTTATTTTCATTAGTATTAAATTTAATAATTTCTCAAATTTTTGGGAACAAATGTTTAAATATCTTTTTCAATAATTTTTATAATACTATTTTTGAAAAAAGAAAAAGAAAAAAAAATGGATATAACAGGGAAGAAAAATTGATAACCAGACAGGTGTGGTAGGTCCAGCGAATATAGAAGCCTGGCATGAAAGGTTCATGGGGTGCATGCCAGTAGTAGAAGACTAAAATGGCAGTTAACATTGAATCCACAGACTCTTTATTACAAGGACATACAACCAGCCAACCAAACCTGGAATTGGGGTTTTAAATAAAATCTGGAAATCTATTATTCTATGACTATGCATCAACTCCATATCAAAGCCAATAAAATCTGGAAACCGATAATGATTTTTGCATTGATAATTTTTTTTTTCATCTCTTAGGACTGGTCTCAAAATAAAAGTTAGATCTATAATCGGGGTCTTACCATTAATTTGAGTTAAGTTGAATGATTTGTGCTTTTTATATTGTATAAATCATATAATAAATGTGCTATTGGAGCATATATTTTGGCTCTAATCATGGATCATATTGGTTTTTTTTTTCTATAAATAAATATACCATCTCTAAGTTTTATTTTCTCCAGGACCTCCATTTTTACATTCATGGCTTCTCTTCAATTTTCATTAGATAAAGTCTCGAATAGAGTGGTAGGAATATGAATATTGTTCAAACTTGTGAGAAAGCTCTCATAAGATCTTCGGTATACTTCATTGTCACTCAACCTAGATATTGATCTTTGCGAGTTCTTTTTTTATAAATATTGGGGCATACTCCCTTTTCATTGAGTTTTATTGTTTCCATTATCTCAATCACTTTTTTTTAAGTTGTGCTTTCATGTGATTCCAATTGCAGACCACATCCCTCTTTTCTTCTCAATTTGTTTTAGGTGATTCCAATCATGATGACCATGTCCTTCCATTTTCGATTATTTTAGGTGTTTTTACTCATGACGACCACATCTCAGTTTTATCTATAGTTTCTTTGGATTTTTGTCATTGTAACGTCATCCTAAGTTCTATCTCTTTCATCCATGGTTCTTTTGGATTCCTATTATTGCGACTGAAGTGGACGAACTTCAACAAGTGAATGAATTTCACCACTAAACGAGAATTGAACTTGAGGCAAACATGAACCATTTGTACTTACGAGAAAACGAGCTTTTGTGTTAGCAAGAAAACAAACTTCGGTGTTCACAAGAAAACGAACTTACGTGTTCTTACAAGCAAGAAAGTTTATGTTTCAAGGAATATTTTATGTTGAGCTACATTCAATAAGATTGAGACACATGACAAACAACTTTTCTATAAAAGAGGAAAGTTTTGGAAGAGAATTCAAATTTTCTTTTTAACCAAAACATTTGGCGCCGTGGGGCAAATGATCAAAAGTCCAGTCCCTTTTGAGAGATGATATGAGCTTCAACGATAACCCTGTCCTTTGCCAATCAAGAACACCGGTAATAGCTTGAGGATCAACCAGAAAAGAAAACCCAACTATCCTTGCGAGCAGCAACAAAACAAACTCAACACCTCTAACCTCATGTTTTAAGATCCCCAATTTCTTTGCACCTCTTCCTCCTTCCAAATGCAATTTCTAACCAACACTATCGATTCTCTACTCAAACCCATCCAAAGTGCTTAGCCATCTTTCCATCATTTCCAGTATTTAGTAATTTTAGATCACAGAGATCTATTCTAGCTTTTATCTTTAGAGCTCGCCTCCGATTCTCCCTCCAAACTATAAGATTCTGATGGGGGAACCTCGATAGTGCTCCATTGGCCAAATCTGAGGTATCCGAACAATGCAGAAAAACATTTGCTGTCTCAATACTCTGATTTATCCGAAAAATCAGGTAATCTTCAACCCTTTTAAATTAATCTAGGCGTGGGAGGCTTCCCTTGTGTCCTTCCCAGATTCAAGACTCTTTGACCGACTAGGGCAAACATATAACCCATCTAGGATCACACCGTCTGGACCAAGTTAAGCTCCTTCTGGCATCAGAAGTAAGAAGTTTTCCTTTTTCCACAATGCCAGACGGAATGGACAGAGCAAGCTGATTGGCCTTTCAGATAGGCTTATAATGCCAGACGATATGGACAAATCAAGCCGATTAGACCTTTCAGACGGGTAAATCAATTCAATAAAGTCCTCAGGATTTCTGACATGTGTGGTTAACCATGCCTGATATTTGAGCATTGGCCTAAACGACTGATGTTTGAGCACCGGACTAGCCGCCTGATGTCAAAGCGCTGGACTAGCCGACTGATGTCTAAGCGACGACCTAGATGCCTAACGTCTGAGCGGCGGACTAGACTCCATTTACACCCAAAAGTCAATGTCAATTAATTGTTACATACAATCCTAAACATTGGCAAGCTAAATGGATAGTCAACCATATGGTCCGAGATTTTGGCACAACAGTCAGCAAATGACACCAGTCAGCCGCCCTTACTTGATGTGATTACCCAGTCCATGCTGTAATAATGGCGTTAACTATCCTATCAAGGCACGATTTTCGCCTGACAATCATCATTACAAGAAAGATAATGACGGTGCCATAAACTTTATATAAACCCCTCAATTCTCTCCCACCAAAATAGTTAGAGCTATCATCATTTGACTTAAGCTTTGAAGGGGCGTGCTTGGACCACCTGTTCGGACATCTTTCTGTGTAGGGAAGAAGTCCGTCTGACTCCAGCGAAGCTAGACGAACTCCTCAAGAAGTACGAACAAGGGAAGAAGTCCGCCTAACTCCAGTGAAGTTGTACGAACTTGACTCCAGTTGGTTCTACGCTAACATTAACGCTGTCTATGGGAATGACTAAGAATGTCAACACCCTCCAAAATTTGATCATTAGCTATGAATGGCGAAGACTACTTTGTTTGGCATGAAAGGATGGAGAGACGCCAATGAGAGAATGATCGGCGGATGCAGTCTTTGCTCCTCCAAACGAAGCGACTCAAGCAAGAGAATGAAGAGTTGCGGGCATAAATGTCAACATCAAGCCCCTCTCAAAGTCGGCATCCTCAAAGCCAACAAACAGCCTCAAGACAGATTGATAAGACATCTTTCCCAGGGAACACAAAGTTCTTATTTGGCAGATACACGACACGGTATGAGGAGGAGCTTTCACCAGCTCGCCAAATGTAGCTGGTCGAATGTGCCGACTCTACCTAGACATCAATGAAGAGGAGGTACGAAAAAAGGTCGCATTTTTCAGATGTCATGTGAGCCCGATTTAGACCTCAGGCACTAGGCGTGGAAGGGCAACCATGTGTATCAGAAACCTTGAAGGCCCATTTAGGTCCCCCAACTGTAGTAGTTATGTTGGAATAACCCTCTCAACTGTCAAGGTGGCAGCAAGTTGGGGCCCTAACAATTCGAGTTCGCTTGGCTTTGTCAGCTAACAGTTGGATGTCCCTCATATTATTAACTATGAACCGTTTAGGGGCTTCATAGTGCCAAAATTCACGACATGTGATAGAACAAGCGATCCGTTTGATCACATCATGCACTTCAGGTAGCTCATGACCCTTGATATAAAGAATGATGCACTATTGTGCAAGGTTTTTCCATCCAGCCTACATGGCTAAGCTCTTTCATGGTTCCACCGTCTCCCGCCGAATTTCATGAACACATTCCTAGATATCTCGAAAGCCTTTGTGGGCCACTACCTATGTTCTGCTCGCCATAAGCAAAACATGAGCACTTTGCAGAACATCAAGCTGCAAGAGAACGAGTCGCTCAGAGACTTCATGAAGCGGTTTAGCCAAGCCATGTTCCAAGTGGAGTCTTAGAGTATGGATGTCATCCTACAAATCTTCAAGCGAAGCATTGGTCTGGGCACGCCATTTTTTGAGTTTCTAGTAAAGAAGTCGCTTGCAATGATAAATGACCTATTCAGGCGAGCAGACAAATACTCCATGCTTGAAGACGATGTCCTCACTAATCGTTCGACCAAGGACGACGAGGCAGGAAATTCTAAGCCCTCGAACCAATCAAGGCAAGCTAGCAAGGGGTGGGTTGGCTAGTAGCAGCAAAATGAGGTGAGACTGACCCCCCTCAGTATCTCATATGAGAGACTCCCGATGATCAACGATCTATCAGACTTCAGATGCCTAAAGCCAATCAAGACAGATCCAACTAGATGGGATCAAAACAAAATGTGCTCCTTTCATAAGGATCATGACCATACCACTGAGCAATGTAAGAGTCTCCATTACTTGGTGGAGAAACTAATTAGAGTCAGGCACCTAAAATAGTATGTCTACACAACTGGCGGGCAAAGAGAGGCGACGTAAAAGGCAGTCGTCCAAGCCCCTGCATTTCCGACAACTCCTAGAGTTGTCATCAACTACATACATGGAGGCCCCGTAAATGATAAACACAGTTCTAAACAGCAAAGGCAAAGGTTATTCCATGCAGCCTTTGTAAGAGAGCAGGTTAACTCTGTTCAACGCAACTTTTTAGAAAGGAGTGTGTGCCCCATTGACGACACAATTACCTTCCCTCCAATAGGTGCTAACTGAGTATTGCAACCGCATGAAGATGCCCTAGTCCTAACACTAGGGGTATGTGGATTTGACGTGAGAAGGGTTCTGGTTGATTCAGGTAGCTCAGCTGACCTCTTACAAATGTCAGCCTATAAGCAGATGGGCTACTCACCATCCACCTTAGAGAACCCATGGCGTTTGCTGTTCGGGTTCAATAGAGCTACGATGACTTCTCTGGGTGACGTTGTGTTGCCCATCCAAGCTGGTCCAGTCAGATGTACAATTGTCAATGGTCGATGATTTGTCCCATACAAAGCCATTATGGGACGTGCATGGCTTCACAAAATGAAATTCATTCCCTCTATGTACCATCAGATGGTTAGCTACCTCATGGATGAGGGACAAATCGATTTCCTTGGTAGCCAGCTAGCCACACGCCAATGCTATCAGGTGGCGTTAGACTCCGGACACCTAGCTGGTGAGGAGGCACGTCTAGAATCATCAAATACAAAGGAACAATAATAATTACTAAGCCCGACGGAGAAAGATCCATCTAGAACTGATCCACTCTAGCCATTGTGCCTATCACATGGCACAGATCAAATCACCTATACTAGCTCCCTACTTACGCAGGATGAACTAGAACTACTAGGAAGTGTGTTTCAGCTAAACAAGGACATCTTCGCCTGGGCTCACTCAGATATGCTGGGAATTCATTCATCTATGGCCTCCCCTAAACTTAATGGCATGCCTTCCTCGCATCCTGTCCGAAAAAAGGTCTAACGTTTTCATCCGAACATGTAGAAAATCATCCAGACTGAAATTGATAAACTGTTGGCAATCGGATTTATCAGAGAAATCAATTATCAAGACTGGTTGGTAAACGTGGTGGTCGTTCCAAAGAAGGATGGGAAGTGGCGAGTTTGTGTTGATTACACCAACTTGAATGACATCTGCCTAAATGATAGTTTTCCTTTACCCTGAATAGATCAGATAGTCAATTCCACCACTGGGCATGGGATGCTCTCCTTCCTAGACGCCTTCTTTGGATATCATCAAATCCCTATGTTCCAAACGGATGAGGAGAAGATAGCCTTTGTTACACCACATGGGTTGTACTGCTACAAAGTCATGTCGTTTGGGCTTAAGAATGCTGGATCTACTTATTAGAGACTAATGACGAAAATATTCAAGCCCTTGATTGGCTGAATTGTGGAAGTCTACATTGACAACATTGTTGTGAAAAACAAAACTCGAATTGAGCATGTCCAACACTTGGAAGAAACATTCCGTCTAATGCGGGCATACAACTTGAAGCTCAATCTAACTAAGTGCGCCTTTGGCGTCAGTGCAGGAAAGTTTCTAAGGTTTATGGTGACTAAAAAAGGATTGAAGTTAATCCAGCTCAAATAGAAGTTGTCCTCGAAACACCTGCTCCAAGCAACAAAAAGGAGTTGCAACGCCTCACAGGTCGTCAAGATTTTACGATTTTATAATTTGATTTAGAAAAAGTATTTTTACGGTTTTTATTTGAAAATTGATTTTACAATTTCTATTTCAAAAAGTTATTTTACAATCTTTATTTGGAAAAGTGATTTTACAATTTTTATTTGGAAAATATGATTTTACAAATTTGTTAAGAAATATTATATTTATTAAAAAGAAGGTTTCTAGATTTGTTTTTCGAAAAAGTGATTTTTTGGATTTATTTTAAAAAATATTTTTTTAAGATTTATTTTAAGAAAAAATAGATTTACAAATTTATTCAAAAAATGTTTTTTTAAGATTTGTTTTAAAAGTGATTTTCCATAATTATTTAAAAAATTATTTTATATATTTATTTTAATTAAAATAGATTTAAAAATTATCAATTTTTTTTTTCAGATTTGTTCAAAAGTGGTTTTTCGGATTTACTTTAAAAAGGATTTATATATTATTTTTATTTTTATTTTAAAAAGGACTCTACGATTTTTATTTGAAAAGCATTTTAACAAATTATTGAAGTGATTTCTAAATTTATTTTATTTACAAATGTGGCTAAAAATAAATGGATTAATAAAAGAAAAGAAACTATGTAAAAAAATAAATAAATTAGAGACAATAAGAAATAAATAAAACTATTACAAATAATTCATTTATTTAATAAATATGCATAGCAAAAAGGTTAAAAAATAAACAACAAATCAACATTCTAAAATAAATATTTACAACCCAAAAATAATAAAAGATGATTGGAATGAAATAAATGATGAGAATATTTATAAGCCAAGAATAACGAAATATGATAGGAATGAAATAGATAAGGAGAGAAAAGTAAGAAAAAAAACTGTACAAATGAAGAGGTGAAGAAGAATGTACCAAAATGTAGTCAGCTCTCCACAACTTCTTAGTGAAAGTTCTAATAATACTCCAATAATGCAAAGCAATGCACTCTCTCACCTAATAATACAAAAATAAAATAAAGATAGAGGAAAACAAAAAAACAAAAATTGGAGAGCAATCCCTCCCAAGTTGTCCATGATTACTACTCAAAAAGTGCTCTTTTATAGCTTGTTATAAACTCTTTTAAACACTTTTGAGTAGTAATTAATATCTTTTAACTCAATTGGCATGTTAAGGACCCTTGCAAATGTTTTTAATCAATTTTTGACTAGTTTTGATGTTTTTGGTAGCTTTTTGATCATTGAAGCAAGCCAAGAATGAGGGAGAACTTTGTGCAACCCTTGGGAATGAGCTTCCAAGCCAATCAAGAGATGCAAGGAAGAGGATCAGAGAAGGAAATCCATCATGAAGCAATTTTGCATGGTGATGCGAAATCTTCATATGCTATGTGAAATTCAAAGGACAACAGTTTCAAGGAAAATTTGGAGCTCTTCCTAGAGTCCATTGTCTACTTACTATATATCATTTCGAAGCTCAGGAAGTCAGGAGTCCAACGCTTCAAACGGTGTGCAATTTGGAGCTGAAACAAAGAAGTTATGGCCAATTGAAGGCAACTGTGCAAAGCTGAAAATGAATTTCGCATTGATATTTCCTGATGCGAAAATTTTCGCATTGACATTCCCTGATGCGAAAATTTTCGCACTGACTTTTCCCAATGCCAAAATTTTCGCAGTACACTTTCCCAATGCGAAAATTTTCGCACTGACTTTCTCAAATGCGAAATTTTTCGCACCACCTTTCTCCAATGTGAAAATGAAATAGTTAGATATTTTACACCGACTCTATTAGATTTTTACCTTAAGATATTTGGTGTAATTATCAATTCTCTCCTTGTAATCAGTTGAAGATCTTTTAAGATATTTAGGATATCTAATTAAGAGTTTGAAAATATCTCTCTTTATACATCCTAAGATATCTCTTTGTAATATCTATCTCTCATTTTTACTGATATCTCTCGTCTCTCTGAAGAGGGGAAGACATTGGAGTGGGGATCACTTGTACATGTTTTTAGTAAGAAATATACAGAGCGTTGCTCTGCTTTACCTACTCATTCTGATTGTATTTTTCATTCTAGCCAAACAACCTCTGAAGATGTTTTCTCAGGGGATGAGTGGCTAGACTTTTTGTCTCTTGGACGGAAGGGAGCTTGGTAAGGGACCCAACTACAAAAATGGGAGTTTTCCTTGTTTCAGTTTTTAATGAAGAGGAAGTTGTGACCCGTTAATGGTTTTTATATTTTTAGTTAACTTAAAACGCCTTAAAATCACCTGGGCTAACACTTGGTAAGGCAAGTGGACTCCATCCATTGAGTTACACTAGTTTATCTCTTGCGAGCCTGTGGTAGGTGGTTTAAAGGTAGGATTTTCTAGAATAGCCAACACTTGGTAAGCTTTTGGACTCTACGGAGACATCCATTAGTTATCTCTTGCGAGCTTATGAAGGGTAATCTAAGGTTAAGGATCACCTTGAATGGCAAATGCTAGGTGAGAGGCACGAGCCATTGCAAGATGCATTAGTGAGAGGGAATTAGCGTTGAAACCATTAATGGGAAGCAACTGTAACACACCGGTTGGGAGGATAACTATAGGTTAAATCCCCAATGCGAGGAAAGATCCGGAATCTCCACTTTTGTATAAGGGGCCTGAACCTAGTGACCTGAAAATCCAAGAGACCATTTTCTTTGTAATTAAACTCAGTTACTATTTTTTTGGTTAGCTTAAAACCAATCTTTTCAAACCAAAGTTTATGTTTTCTTTTAAATCAAACTTAGAAAAGAAAAAACACCAATCCAATTCTTTAAACTAATATCAGGTGTGAAATGAAAACTCATCCTAGTGAACGATCCTAGAGCCACTATGTTATGCTAGCTGAGGCTATCCTAGTACATGGTGAAATAGGTTATAAATTTTGTTGATTACTCCCGTCTGAGGACTGAATTAGAAGACACCAGCTGGGCACGGAATCAGTCCACCACCACCGCTCGCGCCCTAAGGTTATGTGCCCTTATATGAGTTTCGACTTGCTTTCTATTAGGAAATTCAACCCTTCACGTGGTAGACATCTAGAGCTCAACCAAAAAGAATCCAATAACAGTAGATTAGCCTATCCGCAAATCAAAGCAGGCCCAAATGAGAATAACAGGCCTAAATTAAATAATTTCAAGCGCCCAATTAAATAAGCCCAACGGAGAAATACTAAGCCCTTAACCCAAATAAATAAACCTAACAAGAATATCATCAATCCAAAATCATAAGACCTAAACTCAGTTAAAATAAGCCTAAAACAGATTCTAATATCAATGCAAAACAGAATATCCACAAGCCTAAATCTGATACCTATAAACATGAATCAATAAACGAAAACTCAAATAAAAAACCACAAACAAAATTCAATTACACAAATAGTCACTATGGAAATTAAAAATACATCTTACTCAATCTTGAAGAACCCATAGAGGGAATGTGGTAAGGGATGATGTAATGGCGCATGGTGGCAATGATGTGCATGAAATGGTAGTGGAGGTGAGAGGAAGAAAATGTGATTAGAGAGTAAGAGAAAAAAAATGAAAGGAAAAAAAAAGAGTGTGGAATGGAGAAGGAGGTGATTAGGTGTGACATGTTGTCAATCGATGACTAGTAGTTGTTGGAATTGCTATCGACAGTGGTGAGGTGTGGCCATGGTGGTTTGAGGAGTAAGGGGAAATGAGAGAGAGTGAGAGAGGAAGGGAAAGAGAGAGAGCATGCATAAGTGAGAAGAGAGAGAGGAAGAGATTGGGGTAGAGAAAGAAAGAATATGGGCGGCTATGGGAAAATGAAATGAGATTTTTAGGGTTCTCTTTGAATGAATGGTATATATAAGGGGGAAAAATGAATGGCCAAAATAGGTTATTCTAAAATAAGTATAAATTGGCTAAAATTGGTGGTCTACAAATATGCCCATCTTCGGTAATGCTCACAAGTGTAAGCAATGTAAACACTAGAGTGAAATGAAAGTCATGTGAATAATAAGTGGAATGAAGTGAACTATACTAAAGAACAAGAACGACCAACCAAAACTATCCTAGTAGAACATGGTCTCGTTCAAGCTAAGATAAAAACCAAGGGAATCTACAACCTCTAAAAAGAAGTAACAAAAGGTCGGGCAAGGAAAAGGGCTCTTAAGGTGCCTCTAAAGTTACACTATAGATCCAAAACTTGCTTTAAAGGCCTCCAAAAGTAGCTAAAAAATCGTTGTCATAGTTGAATAGCAATCAAACCACCAAGGAGTACTAGAATAAAACACATAAAGGGGAAATCTACATGTGTACTATACGAGGACACAAGGTGAGGGACACCTAAAAATATGATTGAAACATATGCTATGAGCTCAAAGGACTATGTCAAATGCAATGGAGAAAGAGAAGCTCTAAGTAATATGATGAAAAGGTGAATGCAAATATAATGAACAACTTTGAGTTGTGAATGAAATGCAAAACCAAAGACAAATCTAAAAGAAAACAAGGGGTCTAAAGATAACTGAGATGGAAACTAGGATGACATCGTGATAACGAGAGTCCAAGGAACTAAAAATAAAACTAAGATAGAACCTAAGATGGTGTTGCGATGACATGAGTCCAAGCAACTAAAAATGAAACTGAAATAAAACCTAAGATGGCGTTGAGATGATGAGAATCTAAAGGAACTAGAGATAAACATAGATAAAACCTAGGATAGTGTCCTAATGACGAGAATCCAAAGGAACTATGGATAAAAGATATAGGACTTAGGACGACATCATAATGATAGGAATTCAAAGGAACTATGGATAAACTGAGGTAGAACCTAGGATGGCGTCATGATTACGAGAGTCCAAGGAACTTAGGATAAATTGAGATAGAACATAGGACAATGTCACAATGACAAGAGTCCAAGGAACTAGAGATAAAATTGAGATAAAACCTAGGATGACATTGTGATGATGGGAATCCAAAGAAACTATGGATAAAAGAGATAGAACCTAAGACAACGTCACAATGATGAGAATCCAAAGGAATTACAAGTAAAAGAGATAGAACTTAGGATGGCGTCATAATGACGTGTATGAGATCTTCGCAAACTATAGGCTTCATCTTCATCGGCTTGGATTCGATCTAGGAACATCTAGATCTTAGGTATGAGTACTACATTTTTAAATTTATTTCTTATAATGGTTTTGAAGCCATTATTTTCCATTATGTTATATCTCGAGAACCCCAAGAATATATTCATGCACCTTACAAGATCCAAGGCTTAGAACGAAGTAATCCGGGGTTCCCAACAATTAGGTCCATAACCATGAACTTTAGTCTTATCATTTTGCTTGAAAACATGACTAGTTGCTCTCAATCTTATGATTTTTCAAGGATTTTCAAAACCGATGTTGTAATTCATTTTTCAACTCTTGTGAATATCATCCTATGATCATTAGGGGTTTGAATCCATTTCTAATTTATGGTTATTAATGGATATCACATGTCTTGGAATACATAACTTGAATTTACATGAAAGCATACCTCCTTATGGATGCTTTTATGTGCATTTCAATCCTTTTTTTTTTCCCTCAAATATGAGTGTAATTAGGCATTTCATTCCTCTTGTAAACTTAATTTCATGTTCATTTGAGGGTTAAGAAGGTGTGGGAGCCTTCTAGTTGAAATATAACCCATATATATCCATAGCCAACATCACTCATTTTCTTAGACATTTGATTTTCAATATTTCTTGTTTCTTAGAAACATAGATTATCCTTGAAATATGAGATGAATGAGATTATTCTTGGCACTTATGATCCTCTAGTTGGAATGTTGAATCGTCTATACAAAATAATTTAGGCTAGTGTTTTTAAGCCTACATATTTTATTTGCTAATTGTTGACTACTTGTTTATCTGTTTTTGTAAATCTGAATCGTTTGACACGTTTAAAATTATTTTGAAACTTAAAATGTTTTTTAGACATACTGAATGTATTGAGGAATTTTTGCCTTGTTGAAAAACTCATTCCCAAGCTTATTCAATAATCCTATTTTCCCAAGTGCTTGTTTGTTGTCTTGTCTTTTAGCAACAAAATATTTTTGTGAATCCTCCTAGTTCTTTCATTTTTATTTATTGTTAAGGCTTAGACTATGATTTAACATCTTAATCGTATTAAAATCTTAGCCTAGTTGAAAATTTCCTTTGTCATATTTGTGGAATAAATCAATTTTTCGTATGCTTATATGTTGTCCTATTTTTGAACTATGGAATGTTTCTTGAGATTTGTACCTTTCGGTATATATTTGGGCTCCTTTGACTCTTGAAATGCATTCTAGGCATCTTTTATATGTTAAAGAATTTTTTCCTTGTTTTTTACCTCGACTCTAACCTTATTAAATAAATCAATCTTGCATGCACTAATATGTTGTCTTGTTTTCCCCTTTTGCATGTTCATATGAATCAATCCCATTTGATGCTAGCTTGGCCACTTTTGATCGTTGAATTTAATTACATATATCTTGTACATATTGTGTGATCCTTGATTTGATGATAGATCTCTTATTTCATTTTTAAATTAACTTATTATTTCTTATATAAGCTTGTTGCCCTTGTGTTAGGCATTATTAAGGTATATTCCTTTCTCCACTTGATTGTTTAACTCATTTGCTAAGTATGTTATGCTTTTGAGTGATCCTTGCTTGTTTGGTTTTGGTCCTATGATCTTTTGGTGTACATAACTCATATTCATCATCATTTTCTTTTTCTTTATCACAATGCATTGTGATGTATTTATGCTTTTGTTGTTTCTCGATATCCATGATCTACTAGTTAATTGTCATAATTTTCTTTACTTCTTTAGTAGAAACCTCTTTAGGGCTTAAAGGAATGCTACCCTATGATACCTTTCCAATAAATAACTTAACCCCCAAACTTAGACTTAGTTCTTCATAGACATAAAAATGAGTCACTTTAGGGTTTTATTTTTTTATTTTATTTTTCCTTTAAAAATAAACAAAAATAAGTGACAATTCTAACTTTTCAAAAATTAAATTTTCATAATAAAAACAAGTCTCTCAATCGAGTGAGAACACGCATGAAAAATGCGAGTCCATAGTGATCAACAAACACAGTTTGGCTCTCTAAGAGCATATGTCAAATTTTACTTAAGGAATTATTGTGGTCATAGATTTTATGATCACATGTTCTTAGGATTACTCAAGGAGACACAATATCTCAATCACATGAGATGTCATGGTGCCTATATTGAGAATAACTGTTATCATTGACTTTCATCAATAATGACCCAATGCATAGGGAATATATGACCACCTCATGGTTTCACCCATAGGTCAAAGCTACAACAAATTTTAGCACAAACTTAGTACCCTCTCAAAGTTGAAATAACATATAATATAGAAGTTTGGTGAGATCATGACTACCCGATAGCTAATGTCATGACTCACCATAGGTTTTATCCAATGTGAAACCATACATACCAGTACACTCACCATGAGTACCCTATTTCAATAATTAAGTTCAATTATCCCTTCAATTAGGAGGTAGTACTCTATAATCTCAAATGGACTACCTAAGTTTATGAACCAACTATGAACTAATCATTTACTTTCAAAGAATCCATGACTTATACCCATTATCGAGGCAAAAATATTGACCTCCAAACACTTCACCATTGTCCATTGCCCTAATTCCATTATTGAGGCTAAAATATTAAGGTTCAAACACTTCAAACAACACCACCCAAAATATCCATTATTTTATGCAAACGTCACCACTGAGGTATAAATACATGTTTGGATCTTCACTAAAGTTAACTTTATCTATCTTAATTTATTGTTTATGTACTCCTATACAAACTAATTTTCTTTTTATTTTAAATTTTGTGTATGATATTCCACACTTTTGATAAAAAATGAAGTCTCATCGTATTAATTTTTTGACAAGTAGGAAAGGAAAATTATATATAATAAAAATTGTTCAAAAATATATTTTTAACTTCTTCAATTTTTTTTTAATTTTAAAAAGTAAATAAATATAAAAGTTGATTTTAAGCCTATTTTATGTTTTCTTCTACATTTTGTTTCCTCCCATTTTCCCCACTTCTTTCACTCCTATTTACCTTTAAACTTTTCCAAAAATTAAACAACTGAAAAGGAATCAATTTTATTTTTTATTTTTTCAATTTCATTCTTTTAATATTTCAAATTCAGTCAAATTTTAGTGCCTGAGAATATTCTTTTCTATTGCTAAGGGTATTGTCCTTTCTAGTTAGTGGAATTAAGCTGTCACAACAAATTTTCTACTTGGAGCGCCCATTATAGAGGCCAGGAATAAAATAAAGCAGAAATGAGAATATGGAAAATACAAAGAAAAATGTGGGATTCACTAAAAGACAAGGGTACATTTAGATACAGGAAAATATATATTATGAAATTTCCAGAACCCAAATCTTTATAAAAAGGATCTCTGGCCCCATTCCATTTGCAGAAATCAAAGCATTATGGCAGAAGAAGTGAAACTTTTCAGAACATGGTCAAGTCCTTTTGCTCTCAGGGCTGTCTGGGCTCTCAAAATCAAAGGCATAGATTATGAAACCATATTTGAAGATCTCTCCAACAAGAGCCCTTCACTTCTCCAATATAATCCTGTCTACAAAAAGGTTCCAGTGCTTGTACACAAAGGAAAACCCATCGCTGAATCGCTTGTCATTCTGGAATACATTGATGAGACATGGAAGCAGGCTCCCTTATTGCCTGAAGACCCTCATGAGAGAGCCACGGCACGTTTCTGGGCAAAATTTGGCGAAGATAAGGTGGATCTAATTAATTGCAAGCTCTTCCTTCTTGAAACAGATTCAGAAAGGCCTTGGTAGTTTGATATTGATTTGTTTTCTGATGTAGGTTTTGACATCAATTTGGAGCGTCTTTATCAAGCAAGGGAAAGAGCAGGAGGAAGCTATGGTTCCAGCCCTGGAGAACCTCAAGTTCCTGGAAGAAGAGTTGAAGGGAAAGAAGTTCTTTGGCGGAGAGACCATTGGGTTTGTTGATCTTGCCTTGGGTTGGCTTGGTAACTTGATCAGCATATTGGAAGAGATTGTTGGGCTGAAAGTTGTGGATGGGGAGAAGTTTCCATTGTTGTCCGCATGGATGCAAGATTTTGCAGATGCTCCAATCATTAAAGACAACTGGCCACCTCGAGACAGAATGATTGTCAAATTCCAAGCCCTTCGTGATGCCACCATTGCAGCAGCGGCAGCAGCAGCAACATCAAAATGATGCTCTAGGGCTCATAGAGTAGAACGAATAAGAATTAAATGATCGTGCCATATTTCATGTCAATTTGTTTTTGTGTGCAGGGAGGGCTCTACTGCTCTTCTTCTTTCCTAATGAAGAACCCCTTGCTTTATTAATCATCACAAAGCCTTATCCCCATCCGATTTAGGTCTGCAACAAAATGGATTTTGATATTGATGACAAATTAATTGTAAGCCTGTAACCAATCTCAGATTTAACACCATTTAATTTCTGTATTCATTAGAACATGGCCATGAACAGTAATGAACTTTGCAAAAATCAAGTTCAGTTATAAAAAGATACGTACTGTAAGTCTCAAAGCAAGAAATGGACAAATGGAAAGAAAACAAGAGTCATTAATTATCAATACAATTGCCATAATTTTCTATCAACAAGAAATACATTCGATACCTTCAAGGTAATAATGCAAATGGACATGCAGAATATTTCAAACATTTCTATAGAATATTCAGGAACCAGAAGGAGGTCAAAGCAAACATTTCCTTGTAATCTCCACAACTAGAAGTTCCATCCTTGATTGCAAGCCTTTTCACTCTGCCCATATTTGGCTTCTTATCCCCAATGTTGTGCAGAACAAATTGCAAATTGGCAACATGTCCTTCAATAGCCATCAATCCAGCAAATATATTTAATAGCTTGTTTACCTCTTCAATTCTTTAATGAACTTAATCCCCCTAGGACACCTAAATAGAATAGTTTAGCAAACAAAGTTCTAAGAGATAACCTGAGTTATAATTCAGGCCCATGATTTGCCTACTCATTTCTAGGCAAAATTTATTGAAATTGCCTGTTACATTACTAATAGGATTCTAATTAAACCATGAACTAAGAAAATGACTGATGAGTTTTGGTCTCAAAATAAATTTAGTGTCAAATTCTGTAAGTTGTTTGGTAGTAAGTGTTAGCTTACAAAATAACCTTATCCTTGTCAAAGTCTTAAAATACTGTCTTCAAAATCTTTAATATGAAATAATGATAATAAAAAATAACAAAAATAATTTGAGAATATAAATAAGAGACAAATAAGTTTTTTCTTTCTTAAAGCTTTCCTATGATGGATTCTTTTCTATGTTATTGGCTAAATAGGTACTTATAAAAATTAAACCACATTCCTTAAAATTTGGAACCACATCTTCACCTCAATTGTCTCACAATAAACAAAGTTATGTGATTAATCAAGTCAAGTAAATAAGTGTGGACCCGTATTTTTCACGTATATCCCCACTCGATGGCGGGACTCGCTTTCTAGTGAAAAACTATTTTTTATAAAAAAAATTAGAGTCGTCACTTATTTTATTTTATTTTTAAAATTTAGTGGCAAACATTTGCAACTTAAAGATATTCACAGCAAACGTACCTCCATGAATAACTTAGAGTATCTCCCATTCTTCCTTTGCATGTTTACCAATTACTATCCTACGAAACTCATCTAGACAAACTCCATTGAAAATACTAAATAAAGCTCTAACATTGGCTTTACTACCTTCATTGTTGGCTTTGTCCTATTTGTGTTTAGGTTTATGTACGTTCTCCAATTGATCTTCCTTATGTATCAAGGATCAATGGGGTTCTCATTCATATTTTATTGAATTTCATACCCTTTTGCCTTGCATTTTAAGGAAAAACATCATTAAAGCTTTTCAATGGAAATAGTTATTCCCATCAAAGTAGAGTGGACTATTCTAAGGGACACCACTTTTAGATTGTTCCATATGGGACTTAAAGGATCAATAAAAATTTGAATTTCATCCTATAGGATCAATAAAAATTTGATTTTTATCCTATAGGATTGATAAAGATTTTATTTTTAGCTTGTAGGGTTAATAAAAAAAAATTATTTTTATCCCGCTTTGATATCAATTGAAAAATCAAAAGTCCAATAGAGAACACCTAAAGAAATGAGGTTAATGGGTGATTTTAAAATTTAAAATAAAGATTGATATGTATTATCCTCAATTTTTATCCTAAGAGATCCCAGGAAAATCATATAACCAAATGGGCTATACTTGAAATCTTTAAGTATAAAGATACAATTTTTAACTTCCAAGGATAACCTATGAGATGTTAAGGATAACAATGATAATCAACCAATCAAAGATATAGCAATGAAATTAACAGATATGTAATGGGCACCAAATTTTTAACCTTCACACAAACTATGGAAATAAAAAAACCGCAAGGTTTAAGACTTACTAATCTAAATTCACTATACTAAATCAAGTTACAAAGATTTACCTGATCGTTTTACTCTAAAGATTTACTCTCCAATACCTACAACTTGATTCACATTCACAACGCAACAACCTTTAGTTGTTCTAGTGGATCACTTCAACCTTGTCAAAGGAATGAAGGTCTTCAAACCAAGATTCAAATATCAAATCCTTGAATGAGATATCGGGAATGGTATGACACTTTAGGCTTTTTCTCTAGGAGATCCTCTCTAAAGAATGTAAGGTCTCTCAATGATATCAATGTGATCTCATACCCTCAAGGGATTAATAGAGAGGTATTTATAGGCAAAAGCCCGAAGAGTTTTATGTTTGAAAGAGTTCTAAATCAAATTTGCATGAAAAATCTCACCATAATTAGCATGAGTACTGCTCGAGCCAACTCACCCATCGCTTGAGCGCCTTGGATGCTTGAGCGATAAGGATTGTTTGAGTGATCTTGAGTGCTTGAGCGATTCTGCCCCTTTTCAAAAGTCAATTCTAAATCATTTTAAGTTCAAAACAAAATTGATTCTCTTTATACCTCAAAGGAGCCTAATTAATTGCACAAGTCAAACCTTTTTAAACTTAGTTGTGACTTCCCGGTTGAACAAACAACAACTTTTGATCTTCGACGAAGACCAAGTCATTATCTAAAAAGGCTTCTATGGCCACACATTAAAAGAAACAAAATTGCTAACAATTAAACAAGACTTTTAAGTCCTAACACATGTTTACATCTAAAAATTACTATTCTTAGTGACTTATAAAATGATTTGAAAATAACATGAATATCTTAGTTAACCTTGTATAAGGTTTAAAAGGGTTTAATCCCATCTAGAAAGACACATGAATGACTTTTATTATTTTAATCACCTTTTAATATCCAACAGCAGTATGAATATTCACTTATATATGGTTGATAAGAAGATTTTGCTTATAATAACAATTTATTTGTTGGAAAGGGTTACTATAATCAAGGTCTCTTTTTATTAAATGATTATAAAATCATTAATAATAGTGCATCTTCTTATGCTTTCTTAGTTGACTCGTGTGGTTTATGACACGCTAGACTTAGGCATGTGAATTTTTCTTATATAAAGAAAATGGCTGATCTAAGTATAATTCCTAAATTTTCCTTAGAAAATCGTGAAAATGTGAATCTTGTGTGGAATCTAAAATAGCAAAAGAAGTCTTGTAAATCAATAAAAAGAGAATCAAAACTATAATGTTTAATTCACAGTGACTTAGGAGATTTAAAAAATACAATAACTAGAGGTAAATCAATAAAAGAGAATCAAAACTATAATGTAAAAGATTTTAAATAACTTTCATAGAGGACTACTCAAGGTATACATGGATATATCTTTTTAGAAACAAAGATGAAGCTAGAGATGCTTTCATTGAATAGAAAAATGAACTAGAAAATCAACTAAATAAGAAAACAGAGAATTGATAAAGGAGGAGAGTATGAGTCTAACCCCTTTAACTCTTTTTGTGAAGATCATGGGATCATTCATGAGACTACTCCTTATTCCCTTGAATCTAATGGAGTAGCTGAGTGGAAAAATAAGACCTTAAAAGATATGATGAATGCAATGTTGGTAAGTTCAGGAGCACGTACCTTTGAACTTGTGAGGGGAAGTTATCCTCTCTAGTTGGCATATTCAAAGCAAGATATCATACAAGAAGATTGGTAAAACACCCTATGACTTATGGAAAGGTTATGTTCCTAACATTACATACTCGAAAGTGTGGAAGTGTTTAGCAAAAGTACTTTTACTTGAACCTAAGAAACAAAAACTAGGTCCTAAAACCTTTGATGCAGTGTTCATAGGGTGTGTCGAGAATAGTGTCACATATAATTTTTGGTTATTAAATAAAAAATAAATAAATAAATAAATAAACTAAAAAATAAAAACCTTGTAGAAGCGAACACCATAATGGAAACAAAGAATGTCGACTTCTTTGAAAACGTCTTTCCTTTGAAACCAAGTGGTGACCAACAAATTCAAAGAACATTTAGAGACAAATCTAATGAACCTTTTGAACTTAAACTAAGAAGAAGTAAAAGAGATAGGAAAGAAACAAATCTTGGTGATGATTTCTACACCTTAATAGATGAGGATCCTAAATCCTACAAAGAAGCTATAACTTCTCCTGATGCACCATTCTGGAAGGAGGCCATTAACAGAAATTGAATCAATCATGTACACATTAGAGAAAATGGATTTACCTCTTAGTGCAAAGACTATAGATTATTAATGGATCTTTAAAAGAAAGTTAAAGCCAAATCGATCCATAGAGAAGTATAAGGCATGTCTAGTTGCCAAATGCTTTAAACAAAGGAAGGGTGTAGATTACTTTAACATTTTTACCCCTATGACAAGAATTTCCTCAATTAGATTGTTGATCGATCTAGCTTCCATTCATAAACTAGTGATACACCAAATGGATGTCAAGATTTTGTTCTTGAATAGGAAATTGGAAGAGAAAATTTATATGGGCCACATGAGGGTTGCATAGTTCAAGGAGAGGAGCAAAAGGTTTATAAGCTAGTTAAATCACTTTATTGGTTAAAACAAGGACCCAAACAAGCATAGCAAATTTGATCATATGTTGGTATCTAATGGATTTTCCGTTAATGATGTTGATAAATGTATTTACAGCAAGTTTGAGGATAACACATATGTTGTGATTTGCTTATATGTTGATGACATGTTAATCTTTGGAACTAGCTTAAAGGTCATTTGTGAGACCAAGAAATTCTTAGGATTTAAGTTTGACATGAAAAACCTAGGAGAGGTAGAGGTTATTCAAGGAATCAAAATAACAAGAACACCTAATGTCTTAAACTTTATCAAGAGCACTATGTTAAGGAAGTTTGAACCCTTCAACTATAAACCAATGTCAACTTCATATGATCCCAACTCACAGTTGAGGAAAAATAGAAAGCATAGTGTTACCCTGAGTATGCTTAAATCATTGAGAGCCTAATGTACTTAGCAAATTGTGCCAAATTTGATATTGCTTATGTAGTAGGAAGATTGAGTTGGTACATATAGAGTCCTAATTAGGATCACTAGATTGCTATTCATAGAGTACTTAAGTACTTGAGAGGCATCATTGACTATGGTCTATGCTATGGTGGATTTCCAAATATCCTTGAAGGATTTAGTGATGCTAATTGGATCTTTGATTCAGATGAGGTGAAATCCACTAGTGGTATGTTTTCATACTTGGAGGAGGTGCAATTTCTTGGAAGTTTGCTAAGAAAATTTGCATTACTCGGTCTACTATGAAGGTTGAGATTATTGCCTTAGAGAAGGCAAATTCTAAGGTTGAGTAGCTTAGAAACCTCTTAGCAAATATCCCTTTATAGATGAGAGCAACACCATCTATGTCTATGCTTATGATAGCCAAGTTGCAATAGCTAAGGCTAAGAGCAACATATTTAATGGAAAGAACATGTATATACGCCTAAGACACAATACTGTACGACAACTACTAAAGATATGGATTATATTCTTGGAATTTGTAAGGTTCGGAGTTGAATTTGGTCGATCTTGTAACCAAACCACTAAATAGGAAATAAGTGGAAGAAACATCAAGAGGGATGAGGCTTATGTCTAATGTAGAAGTCAAAAGTGATGGTAACCCAACCAACTAGAATGGCGATCCCATGAAGTAGGTTTATATGGGTAATAACAAATCACTTGTTGACAGTGAGGTGCTCTATTGGTTATGCTTATTTGAGAGTCCATCGCTATGGTGTAGATAGAGTGTATTCTACATCGACTAAGGTTGAATATTTTATTCTTAATGAATACCATATTCCTTATGAATGGTGTGTTTAATTGCTAAACACACTCGATGGATTCACCTATATGAGAGTGGAGGTGGGTTGCTTCCTATGAGAACTTAGGCAAGTTCTCTAGAGCTCTCATAAATATTTAGGTAGGGTGCATGGCCTATTTGCATAACCTATTGTGTACAATTCGTACTTGAGAAACTGATATGGATAATAGGTTCCTTGAATTACATAAAGAAACATTGGTTCATAGAAATTTATTCGCACCATATTTCTATAACTTAATACTTATTTATCTTAAAACTGGTTCATAACCTTTGGACACCTGTATTAATACATTGGATTTTAGGTTTTTCCTATCGTTTCATTTTTCACTCATCCACTTTGTGAGGGATATTGTTGAAAGAGTGCATGAGTTACAGGCAGTGTCTTCTCCTTGTTTTGACTTAACCCTTCAGTGAGTGACCAGTGTAAAAGGAAAGAATGAGTCATCTACCAACTTGATTTTTGTTTAAAAAAAATAAAAAAATAAAAATTGATGTTATCATTCAGCAATTTTTGGAGAGTTCCGTTGAGTCCCTACCTATAAAAGGCAACCCCGTCAGAGATTTTTTCATCTCATTCTCTCCAACTATCTCTCTCTCTAAATATTTGTTTCTCACTTTCTCTCTATTTGCTCCTTGCTGCTATTAGAGACGCAACACTTGAAGCACCAATGCGTGCTGCAATTGTTAGCATCACCTGTGCTGTAGATTGCTTCTTTTGCAGCAATCACACGCTGCATCTTCCATTTGCAACAATCGCCCGTTGCATCTTCCATTGCAGCAAGGCCTACTACAACATCCACCTTTGCAACACCTACACTACTGCAACTATCCACTCGAGGTTGCACCCACAAGTGTTGCATCCAATCATACTACACCCGAGTCACTACTGCTAGCCAGTTGCGGTCTATTAATCTACTGCATCCCTCTCAACTATAACCCTCTTATCCTTTACTTGACTGGAGGAATTATATTCTGAATATTTTCAATTGTACTGTAAACCTCACCACAGGAGTGCACCTAAGGCAAGGCCTTAACTATTGTATCTCGGAGGTAGGATGCAGATTATCCTTTTGCACTGAGATCATCTTTGAGGAGGATGAACCTACTTTAAGGACCATGTCTTGTCACACCTTAGTCTATTTATATAATAAGTACCCCATCTTAATACCCATGATTTTTTTTTTTTTTTTCAAAATAGTATTATTAATTTTTTTAAAAGAATATTTAAACATTTGTTTCCAAAATAAATCAAAAATATTTGAGAAATTATTAAATTTAATGCTAATGAAAATAACAAAAATTTTGACTAATTACAAGATTTATATATAAACAACTTTAATCCAAGAAAGAAAGATGGGAAACAAAAAATTTAAAAAAAAAAAAAACAATTTTTCAGGAATTTAATTTAGGAAGGGCAAAGCAGCAAAATGTGGGAAAAAGAATGTTTGTCTTCGTCCACCCAGTCTAACGGCTTCTGTTTCATTGGACCTTTAATATTTTTTATTTTAATTATTAAAGAAATTAAGTAATGACAAATGTGTCTTCTTCAAATTATAAAAAAAAGAACACATCTTCTCCACAAAATCTCATTTCAGGGGCCTCTGTTTATCTGTGGAATTCAATCATAAGGGGACCCTCATGGGCAATTTTGTATGAAGTTGTCTTAGCATATAATCTCGAATGCAGCATATTCTCTCATCAATCCCTGTACCGGTTCGTTAGATTTTGGAGATGGATATGAGATATGACAAAGACCCATCTTCAATCTGATTCTAGTTATAGGCTTGAAGTTGTCATGGATCAACCTTCAACCTTTTTGGAGAGCTCAATGGTATCAAATATGAATATGAAGACCATTTTGTTTTCGAAATGCAAATTTCATAGCAGCTGGGAATAAGGCTTTTTAATGACTGGTGCAAGGGGTGGTTTTTCATTAGGGAAGAAGACGTGCTCTTATTTGAAGTTTCCACCTGCACACGAACACATAATGATATGAAATACAACATGAATCTTATTCTCATTCATTCTAATTAGTTAACTCTACAGTTTCATGGCAGGAGTCACAAGCTGGTTCATTTACTAACACTCTTTCATTTGCTTTTCCAAAGAGATGAGAAACAATTATTTTACAGATAAATTAGGTGTCCATAACACAACCATGCTATGCTATTCACTCTGCTACTTTTAACATTCTGGGAATTAACCTCCAACAACATTGCAGCAACATAATCCACCCAACAACATTACAATAACATAATCATATTTCTACTGCACGTAACGTCATTCTTGACCTTCTTACCTTTATTCTTCCCATGCTTCTCGACCTCATCGAGTTTAAGTTCCAGAATAAGCCAAACTCTGCATTGCAAGCCCACCCCATAACCACCAAGGTGGCTGCTGCTAGCTTATTAGTATTTGTTTTGGCATTTGGAATTTAGTTCACCTTCCATTCTTATTCTGCTGCTCTCCTCCGTACTGCCATGGTGATTTCTGGTTCCCTCTCATTGGCTTTCTAGGCATCACTAATGTTCCTGGATGCATGACAACGACCCATCTATACAATGTAAAAGGGCACATAATTTCAAACATTTGGGAGCCAGGTAGAGGTAAAAGGTGATTTTGGAACTCCAACCTCTATGACTAACACCTCAAACTTTCCTCAAATTCTCTTTACCTGCATTAGGAAATGCGGAACAGAGACACCAGAAAACAATGAATCAGAAGTGGATATCAGCATATCCTGGATACAAGAAAATGCAACATTCTTTGGAAAGGAAAAATTTAAAGCAAATGTATTTTGCTTTACCAATTGAGTTGCTTTCTCCAATAGGATCAAGGCCCATGGTATCAATTAGCCCAAGTCCTTGAAATACTTAATTTACACATCAATTATACAACTAAAAGAAAATGAACGACATGACCTAAAGTATGACAGAATATGAATGTAGAACAAAAATTAACTGTTTATTGTAGTAGTTTATATAATTTCTCCATTTCAATGCCCTTTTCTATACACAACTTCCCCCTCTCACTCCTCTTCCATTGAAATCATCAAAGCCCTTCCATTAGACCAAATCTTTGGAGGACCTACATCGTCCGTTGTTCTCTCAGAACCAAGAATTGACTTAATAAAATCACCCTTCTCAACAGTTGGATCAATTCCCGATGTCCAAATACTCTTCTGAATGAAGGAAGGAGAGCATGAGCTCCCTAAAACACTTGGAATATGACAGAATTGAGGTTCTGATAATTGAAATTTTGAATCTAAAAATCCAAATGGGCAAAGTCCCATGAGATAATTGTTGTACCTAGGCCAAAGGCACCAAACAAGGTCTTATCAACAAAATTCCCTTCATATAATCAAATTCACTAGAATTAAGATACTACATATTCTAGCTTCTCATCTAGTAATTTCCACATGTGAGACTAACTTGTTAAGGGGTAAAAATGATGGATTTCTCATTTACTTAAGAAGACATGATCTTAATTATAAATTTAGAGTCAATTATAACTTTAGAGTATACATCTCCCTAACACTGATCAGCTTAGAAAAATATTAGCCACATTCTGAATTTAGGGGCATAAGTGTTCTTACTTGAGCTCCTGCTGCCATGGGAAACATCAAGTGTATGATATGGGAAACATCACTTGTGACCTTGACAGGTTTGTGCTTTGATGCCCAGAATACTCCTGCAATTACAAAACAACATTTTAAATTATTACAAAAAAAAAAAAAAAAAAACTAAAAACAAGGTTTTACCTAACTCAAGTATATCAATCCACTTCTAAAAACTTAACCAGTAGCTTCCAACTTCAACCATACACTTTCTTTATTAGGAATACACTTAAATTTACCGCCTACTTGATCTTAGCAGCTTCTTGATGCCCAATCAAGAACAAAGGGTTTCATCCCAATCCCAAGATAAAAATGAGAAAAGGGATAGCATGACAAGATTAAGCAACTCCCTTTTTCATAGAAAACATATTTTTCTAGGGATAGATTTTCTTGAGAAACAAACACTACCAATTTGCCAAGGAGAAAAAAGAGACCATCTTAACAACTACTTTGTTTCCTCAAACCCTAATTTGGAAATTTAGCTTTAAATAGTAGAAATCTAAATCAATCCAATGTTGTGATTCAACTAAAATATTTTCAAAGAATTTTTCATGTTGATTGAACTTTGATTTGAGCAAATGGTTATATACCAAACAGACCATCCTCAGTTCTTAAGATGGATCACTTGAACTTGAGGTTAGATCAAATTACAAAGAGAGTAAAAAAGACTAAGCTAAAAAACGACACTTTCTAACACCCTTGATCTGTTATACAAAATTTAACCAAGATACCCATAATAAGAAAAGAAAAAAAAGGAATATAAAAAACTGCATTGGTTAAATTTTGTTCATCTACAACCTCAAACCATTTACCTTCACCTCTAACGACCTTGCAAGCACCATTAACTCTGAATAAGTAATTAATCTGAGGGAGATTTGAAAGAACAGAACTAGGAATATATATATATATATATATATATATATATAAGAATTTTGATCCGGAATTATCAATCCACTTGAAGCACTCACAGTTTTCATATTTAAATTAAACTAATTTTTCTATTGCTCTAAAGAAGTTTTTGTTAGGTAAAAATGCAAAGCCTTGCATGAAAGGGAACTCCTCAGATTTGGCTAGAGAAAAACACCCTTGTAGTTAGATCTTAGTCCCAATCTTTTGCCGTATTTTTGTCTTGCTTTTTGTCTTTTCTTTAATGGGGTGCATACAAGAGTCCTTGAACATGATAGGCAGGGTTCAAAATCTCGGTCGATACCGATATGACTCAGCCGAGTCATATCTGCCTCTACCATGGCCAGTACCGGACCGATACCCGAGTTGGATATTTTGTTAGCTTGTGAACAAACTCGGTGGAGTAGAAATGGTGGAGAAGATAAGAGGATCAAAACCCACAAAAATGAAAAATACAGATTACAGAGAGTTAGAACCCTGCATCTTGGAGTCGCCGGCAAGGTCGAAGAAGCACGCCTGCTTGTTCGGATCCCCCAAGTTCCCACCGGAGATGGAACTGAGTGACATGAGGAGGAGGCAAAGTCGTTGGACTCTGGCACCGCTGTTGTCGACGGAGAACGACGATGAGGTGGCTGATGGAAGTGGGAGAAGAGAGAAAGCAGGCCTACGGAGGAGCTGCTTGAGACTCGTGGGTTTAGAGGAGAAAGTGATGGGTGTTTGACTCCCACTTGAGGGTTATGGGTATAGATGAGGATTTGAATTTTAAATAGTATGTATTTGTTTTTTTTAAGTAGAGATTGAGTATTTGGTGGGGATTTGGATTTTAAATAATTTGATGAAAATTATAATGATAAAAAATGAATAATGAATATTAGAATTATATCAAATAAATAGGAAATTAATATTTATATAAAAATTAAAATTAATGAATATATTTTATAAAAAAAATTATATTTATTTTTTAAAGATGAATCATGGTTTTATTTTTTTAATAATTAAAAATATTTTAAAAAAATTCAAAATATTTAATTTAAACAATTTTTTATGAAAAAAAAAATTACTTTTTATTATTTTCATCTTCAATAAGAAACATTTATTATCAAGTGATTAAATTAAAATATTTTTAGAGATTTTTAATATTATTATAAATCATCCTAAAAATATGCTTTTATTATAATTTGAATAATTTTAATATAATCGAAGTTTATTTTATTAATTTTTTACTCTACTTATTTGTATTTAACTTTTTAATAATTTTCATAATTTTTTAAAATTATTTTGAGCTCTTAAATTAGATTATTTCCAAGATACCGAGACCGATGTGCCTCAGGACCTCCCGAGTCAATGACCGATACCGCGACTTTAAACTATGATGGTAGGTTGCTCACTTTTTGCCTCTAGCTCACAGTGGTAACATTGAAGCTGAAGAGATTGTGTTAGAATCACATATCTACTTATAAATCTAATTGAGATAATCATGAAAAAGGATATGCAAACATTATAGAGATAAGGGCTAGATGCATAAGTAGAAACTCAACATTAAAACAACATAAAGTCTCATTAGCAATCCAACCTTTAGTGATTAACTTTCTTTCAAATCACTAAGGTTATGTTTGTGTAAGCAAAGAAAAAAAATACTGAGGTTATGTTTGATTTCTGAAAAGAACTAAGCATCAATTCCTTTACGTATTTAATTATATAGCCAAGCCAACAAAAACTAA